>NC_137656.1:1658456-1660956 GCF_963422515.1 Blennius ocellaris | reverse complement strand
GACCTGCTTGGTGGAGGCGAAGGAGCGGTACGTGCACAGGAAGATGGTGACGTAGGTGGAGTCCTTCCCCCTGAAGGCGGACACCATGTACTCCACCAGCCTCTCCAGCGTCCCCCGCCTTGATGGTCCGGCACCTTGCAGGTCTCGTACAGGCTGAGGGCCGAGTCCGTCTCCACGCCCAGCCACCGCTGCCCCTTGCTGGCCGACTGGTGGAGCTGCACCTTCCGCAGCGTGATGGTGAAGATGGCGTCCTCCTCCGCCTCCTCGCCGATCTCCTGAGTCGAGCTCTGTCGGGGAGGGAGAGGGGGGGGGGGGGGACTTTAGTGTTTCTACTGAGCAGGAAAAAAAACAACACACCGGAACCGAACAGAACCAGAACAGGAGATGACGAAATGACGAAAATCTGGTGGGGGGGGGGGGGGGGGGGGGGGGGGGGGGGGGGGGGGGGGGGGGACTTGAATTTTCAAAATATAAATCATTTGTAGCTACAAATTCGATAAATTCGTTTTGTTGCGTCAAGCCGTATAGTTCAGTCACAGCTCCACACCGTCTGACTGATGCTTACCATGGAAACAAAGCTCAATGAGACGCAGGGTCC
The DNA here is from genome assembly GCF_963422515.1 of Blennius ocellaris. Classification (NCBI taxonomy): domain Eukaryota; kingdom Metazoa; phylum Chordata; class Actinopteri; order Blenniiformes; family Blenniidae; genus Blennius; species Blennius ocellaris. Next base: position 1,660,358 of record NC_137656.1, on the reverse strand, counting down.
ACGACAGGCTCTGACCGACGTTGCCATGGAAACAAAGCTCTTATCAAACGAGGGCAGCCGGCGAGTGGAAGTGACAAACCCGTCACTTCCTATCCAGAGACGAGCAGCGAGCCGCCGAGTCGGCGTGTTCAGAATGTTCAGGGTGCTTGCGTTTTTAAAGAATTCCCCGAGTCTTTTGGGGGGATTTAATCACAAGAAGTCGTTCAACTCAACAAACGAGCATGATTTTCTTGTGGCTCGTTGAAGCATTGAGGTCGACGTTGTTCTTTAAAAAACAAAGAAACCAGCAAAGGAGGTACAGAGGTGGAGGTTGAACTCCAGTGACCCCCCCCCCCCCCCCCCCCCCCCCCCCCCCCCCCCCCCCCGGCACCGACACAACAGGCAGAGACTAAAACTCTGGAACCGGAGTCAATCCTGAGTGAGACGCTTCTCCCCGGCCAAACCACAGGCCGCCTGCCGTCAGGCCAAAAACCCTGAAGTATGCGGTGCTCAAGGGCAGCGAGGAATCAATAGAGACGAAGGTCGGAGCGTCACGCCTCGTACGAAAAATTGAGGATGTGTTTCTCCAAAGCCACAGATAAATGACTTCTTTAATTAATTATTGCTTCATGAAGCTACCGAACAAATTGCAAAACAGATTCGCCAAGAGAGAAAAAGTAGATATGAAGTGAAAGGAACTGAGGTTTTTTTTTTACAAAACCCAGGTTTCAATCGGCCGTAATGGAAAAATGCATCTCAGTGAAGGAGTCGGTCTGTGGAACAGTCTTGATTGTAAAATTAAAACTTCTAAGTTCCCATTGATGTGTTAAGAAACTTAAATTGTCAATGTTACAGAAATACGACACTGCGGAGCAGCAGATCAACCTTATTTATTTATCTTGTGTTTGATGTCCTTGGAAAAAGAACGCTGCATGTGAATGAAATGATCTGTAAATGATTTAGTTGTTGATGAGGGGCAGAACATTAGAAGTTTGACTTCTTTCTGCTCCTTTTCATTCATATGAAATGCTGCTGTTGCGTCGTTTTAAATGAATGAAATAAATAATAAAATGAAAATGAAATGAAAAACTACTGAATTCCGATTTCCGATTCTTTTTGCGTGTTCGTTGAAACGCGACCCTCCGGCCCGTCCTGACCGTGATCGGACCGGGAGGTTTCTCGGTCAGCAAGCCGGGTTGCCAGGTCTCACTCAGTTTGCAGCCCAAGCAACCGTAACAAAAAACAACAACACACACCTCAATAAAAACCAGCCCAAACCTCAGCCTGCGTTGGAATCGTGCTAAAACCATAAAACTATTAGAATGTGTGTGATACTGATAAAGCTAAAGCCGGGATGAAAAGATGGGAACCGGACCTGACGCCAGCTTCTGGACTCAGATATGCAACAACATCTACAGTACGGTCTACAAATGCAAATCTACAACTGACAACAATACAAAACAACACACAGAACTCACCTTCTCAACTCTCACCCTCCACTCACCACATACTAAACTACTGCTTGAAGCCCGAGCCGCCGCAGAGAAAGCCATCCTCACAAAACTGGAGATCAAAAAGAAATCTCAGTAGACGTCAATTGGAAAAATCTGCCCGTCTGACTATATTATTACAGAATCTCAGTCCCTGAGTTTATGACAATAGAACCTCGATTCCAAAACAAACTCGTTCAATTTCTACAAAAATGGATCATTTTTCACTTTTTTTCCCCTCTTTTTGCTCCTTTCTATGTTCCGATACAAACTATTTCCTTTCTCCTCTGTTTCCTCCACAAACAGAACCAAGTCACACTTAGTATTTCCTATACAAGCACACACACATTATGTAAATAGTATTTGAGGGAGCACTTGTTTGTATTACTTTTGTGTATATTTTGGGAATTGCTTACTGTTTTGTATTGTTTAT
>NC_137656.1:1481466-1658256 GCF_963422515.1 Blennius ocellaris | reverse complement strand
AGCTGCACCTTCCGCAGCGTGATGGTGAAGATGGCGTCCTCCTCCGCCTCCTCGCCGATCTCCTGAGTCGAGCTCTGTCGGGGAGGGAGAGGGGGGGGGGGGGACTTTAGTGTTTCTACTGAGCAGGAAAAAAAAACACACCGGAACCGAACAGAACCAGAACAGGAGATGACGAAATGACGAAAAACTGTGGGGGGGGGGGGGGGGGGGGGGGGGGACTTGAATTTTCAAAATATAAATCATTTGCAGCTACAAATTCGATAAATTCGTTTTGTGCGTCAAGCCGTATAGTTCAGTCACAGCTCCACACCGTCTGACTGATGCTACCATGGAAACAAAGCTCAATGAGACGCAGGGTCCACGACAGGCTCTGACCGACGTTGCCATGGAAACAAAGCTCTTATCAAACGAGGGCAGCCGGCGAGTGGAAGTGACAAACCCGTCACTTCCTATCCAGAGACGAGCAGCGAGCCGCCGAGTCGGCGTGTACAGAATGTTCAGGTGCTGCACTTCACAGAACTCACTGAGTCTTTTGGGGGATTTAATCACAAGAAGTCGTTCAACTCAACAAACGAGCATGATTTTCTTGTGGCTCGTTGAAGCATTAAGGTCGACGTTGTTCTTTAAAAACAAAGAAACCAGCAAAGGAGGTACAGAGGTGGAGGTTGAACTCCAGTGACCCCCCCCCCCCCCCCCCCCCCCCCCCCCCCCCCCCGGCACCGACACAACAGGCAGAGACTAAAACTCTGGACTGGAGTCAATCCTGAGTGAGACGCTTCTCCCGGCCAAACCACAGGCCGCCTGCCGTCAGGCCAAAACCCTGAAGTATGCGGTGCTCAAGGGCAGCGAGGAATCAATAGAGACGAAGGTCGGAGCGTCACGCCGTACGAAAAGTGAGGATGTGTTTCTCCAAAGCCACAGATAAATGACTTCTTTAATTAATTATTGCTTCATGAAGCTACCGAACAAATTGCAAAACAGATTCGCCAAGAGAGAAAAAGTAGATATGAAGTGAAAGGAACTGAGTTTTTTTTTATACAAAACCCAGGTTTCAATCGGCCGTAATGGAAAAATGCATCTCAGTGGAAGGAGTCGGTCTGTGGAACAGTCTTGATTGTAAAATTAAAACTTCTAAATTCTTCCATTGATGTGTTTAAGAAACTTAAATTGTCAATGTTACAGAAATACGACACTGCGGAGCAGCAGATCAACCTTATTTATTTATCTTGTGTTTGATGTCTTGGAAAAAGACGCTGCATGTGAATGAAATGATCTGTAAATGATTTAGTGTTGATGAGGGGCAGAACATTAGAAGTTTGACTTCTTTCTGCTCCTTTTCATTCATATGAAATGCTGCTGTTGCGTCGTTTTAAATGAATGAAATAAATAATAAAATGAAAATGAAATGAAAAAGCTACTGAATTCCGATTCCGATTCTTTTTGCGTGTTCGTTTGAAACGCGACCGGCCGTCTGACCGTGATCGGACCGGAGGTTCTCGGTCAGCAAGCCGGGTTGCCAGGTCTCACTCAGTTTCCAGCCCAAGCAACGTAACAAAAAACAACAACACACACCTCAATAAAAACCAGCCCAAACCTCAGCCTGCGTTGGAATCGTGCTAAAACCATAAAACTATTAGAATGTGTGATACACACAAAGCTAAAGCCGGGATGAAAGATGGGAACCGGACCTGACGCCAGCTTCTGGACTCAGATATGCAACAACATCTACAGTACGTCTACAAATGCAAATCTACAACTGACAACAATACAAAACAACACACAGAACTCACCTTCTCAACTCTCACCCTCCACTCACCACATACTAAACTACTGCTTGAAGCCCGAGCCGTCGCAGAGAAAGCCATCCTCACAAAACTGGAGATCAAAAAGTAATCTCAGTAGACGTCAATGGAAAAATCTGCCGTCTGACTATATTATTACAGAATCTCAGTCCCTGAGTTTATGACAATAGAACCTCGATTCCAAAACAAACTCGTTCAATTTCTACAAAATGGATAATTTCACTTTTTTCCCCCCTCTTTTGCTCCTTTCTATGTTACGATACAAACTATTTCCTTTCTCCTCTGTTTCCTCCACAAACAGAACCAAGTCACACTTAGTATTTCCTATACAAGCACACACACATTATGTAGATAGTATTGGAGGTAGCACTTGTTTGTATTACTTTTGTGTATATTTTTGGAATTGCTTACTGTTTTGTATTGTTTATCTGCACTACCTTAAATAAAAAAATAAAAATAAAAAAAAAGATAATGCTAAAGCTGTAAGTTCAGTTTGTATTTGAACCGTTTGCCTTCATCGTCGCGGTGCATTTGTGGGATGTGTGGCGGTGGACCGGGGGTCTCTGGGATGTCTCAGCGGGGGGACGGGGGGGGCGGTTCCATCAACAATGAGAACACCAGTAAACAAACAAAAGACACACACGCAGCCACTAGAAAGGCTTTTTGTGTGCAGAGCAGAAAGTCCCGGCTCCAGAAGAGAAAGACAACAATAGTCCTCCATTACGCCATCGCTCAACCCAGAGACCTTCCCCTCCGCAACAAAGCCCCTGAGCTCATGCACAGTGTGACCTGGCCTCTGTGTGTGTGTGTGTGTGTGTGTGTGTGTGTGGGGGGGGGGTGTTACACAACTGAAAGTCGACTGACTCTTTTTGTGCAGCGAGTCGTTTACAGTCTCAATGTTGGGAGTTTGATTCCCTCTCCGGCCTTGTGCTTGTGTTGAAGTGTCTTTAGGTAAGAACCTGTACACACTGTACACACACTGTACACACAGTGTACACACTGTACACACAGTGTACACACTCTACACACAATGTACACACTGCATACACACAATGTACACACTGCATACACGATGTACACACTGCATACACAATTTACACACTGTATACACAAGGTATGCACTGTATACACACAAGGTGCACACTCTACACACAAGGTACACGCTCCACACACAAGGTACACACTCTACACACAAGGTACACACTCTACACACAAGGTACACACTGTATACACACAAGGTACACGCTCTACACACAAGGTACACGCTCCACACACAAGGTACACGCTCCACACACAAGGTACACACAAGGTACACACTGTATACACACAAGGTACACGCTCTACACACAAGGTACACACTCTACACACAAGGTACACGCTCCACACACAAGGTACACACAAGGTACACACTGTATACACACAAGGTACACGCTCTACACACAAGGTACACGCTCTACACACAAGGTACACGCTCCACACACAAGGTACACCCTCCACACACGAGGTACACACTGTATACACACAAGGTACACGCTCTACACACAAGGTACACACTCTACACAGAAGGTACACACTCTACACAGAAGGTACACACTCTACACAGAAGGTACACACTCTACACACAAGGTACACACTCTACACACAAGGTACACACTCTACACACAAGGTACACGCTCCACACACAAGGTACACACTCTACACACAAGGTACACACTCTACACAAGGTACACACTCTACACACTCTACACACAAGGTACACACTCTACACACAAGGTACACGCTCCACACACAAGGTACACACTCCACACACAAGATACACACAGTGTACACGTGTCACACATTAAAAACACAGTCGGAATCACAGCCTTGTTTCTAATCTGTGGACTGGGAGTTAGCATCAGCGTTAGCATTAGCGTCCAACTAAAATCACACATTCATAAAAAACATGAAATCCTTTTTGTTTTCTTCTGAGAAACAACAACTTCATTTTCTGGAGAAAAACTTCCAGTATTTCTTCTTAACCACACAATTTTCTGAGAAAACTGCTCAAGGGGGACATTTTCAGAATGTTTTTACTCCAAAACTGAGGTTAAGACTCGTTGGTATTTATCTGTTGTGTGTGTGTGTGTGTGTGTGTGTGGTGTGTGTGTGTGTGTGTCTCCAGTGCACACCATCCCTGCTGGGCCCAGATTGGTCTTTGTCGCGGCACACAGGGGATTTCCACAGCATGAGTCAAGAGCAGAAATAAAACTAAACACACAGAGCACAGTGTGTGTGTGCGTGCACGTGCATGCCTTTGTGTGTGTGTGTGTGTGTGTGTGTGTAAAACCAGTATCGATGATGAAAGCTTAACAGTGAATAAATCTAGAAAAGTCAACGCGACACCATGATAACACTTGATGAATCAGAGAACAACGAAGGATTCATTTATGGCAAATGATCACCTTTTTTTTTTTTAAACGACTGTTGTTAATTATCTCTAAACACACATAGAAACCATCTCAGGGCAGAATCCCTTATTTACAACACACACACACTTTGATTTAATCAAAACCTCGTCGGTGAAGGTGAGAAAGGACGAAGGTGATCATCAGCCGGAGCGACAGCAGAGAGAGAACCTGGAGAACACCTGCAGCCTGTTTCTGCTCCCTTACAGCCTGTTTCTGCCCCCTTACAGCCTGTTTCTGCCCCCTTACAGCCTGTTTCTGCCCCCTTACAGCCTGTTTCTGCCCCCTTACAGCCCGTTTATGCCCCCTTACAGCCCGTTTATGCCCCCTTACAGCCCGTTTATGCCCCCTTACAGCCTGTTTATGCCCCCTTACAGCCTGTTTCTGCTCCCTTACAGCCCATTTCTGCTCCCTTACAGCCCGTTTCTGCCCCACCTGCAGCCTGTTTCTGCCCCCCTTACAGCCCGTTTCTGCCCCCTTACAGCCTGTTTCTGCTCCCTTACAGCCCGTTTCTGCTCCCTTACAGCCCGTTTCTGCCCCCTGCAGCCTGTTTCTGCCCCCTTACAGCCTGTTTCTGCCCCCCTGCAGCCTGTTTCTGCTCCCTTACAGCCTGTTTCTGCCCCCTTACAGCCTGTTTCTGCCCCCTTACAGCCTCTTTCTGCTCCCTTACAGCCCGTTTCTGCCCCCTTACAGCCTGTTTCTGCCCCACCTGCAGCCTGTTTCTGCCCCCTTACAGCCCGTTTCTGCCCCACCTGCAGCCTGTTTCTGCTCCCTTACAGCCCGTTTCTGCCCCCTTACAGCCTGTTTCTGCCCCACCTGCAGCCTGTTTCTGCCCCCTTACAGCCCGTTTCTGCCCCACCTGCAGCATGTTTCTGCTCCCTTACAGCCTCTTTCTGCTCCCTTACAGCCCGTTTCTGCCCCCTTACAGCCTGTTTCTGCCCCACCTGCAGCCTGTTTCTGCCCCCTTACAGCCCGTTTCTGCCCCACCTGCAGCATGTTTCTGCTCCCTTACAGCCCGTTTCTGCCCCCTTACAGCCTGTTGCTCCCTTACAGCCTGTTTCTGCTCCCTTACAGCCTGTTTCTGCCCCCCTGCAGCCTGTTTCTGCCCCCTTACAGCCCGTTTCTGCCCCCTTACAGCCTGTTTCTGCTCCCTTACAGCCTGTTTCTGCTCCCTTACAGCCTGTTTCTGCTCCCTTACAGCCTGTTTCTGCCCCAGATCGACTGAATAGACGTGATTTGAATAGAGTCCGATTGACAAACGAGGCCTGATGTTAACTGACCCACGGAGGCGACAGAAAGAACCAATCAGATGTGACTGTTAGTGAGGAACTGTACCTCGTATCCCTATAGGGGGGGGGGGAGGAGGGGCTCCAGGGTCGTGGCATTAAACCACACACAGAGCAGGAGAGGTGCAGATGAAACAGTGAAATAACTTTCTGGAAGTCCTGTCAGGGTTCTTTGTTAGAGCAGCAGTAGCCCCCCCCCCCCGCCCTTCTCGATTCTACTTCCAGGAACGACCTGGCACCGTTCCAGTCAGAGACAAAACTCCCGATTCCATCTCACAAATGACCTCGAGCACAGGAGCCTCTCCTCCCCCCCGTTTTCACAACATCGAACCGTCAAGACAAAGTCCGACGCTGGAAAACCTGTGAGTCAGAGCTCCTCCACAGGAAACCACAGTGCTGCTGCTGCCCGAACCAGTCGGGATAATAAAGAGGCGGCGGCGGCGGCGGAACTCCAGGGATCGGATCTCAACCGGAGTATTTTTCCAGACGCCCGACCTCCACATTCCAGCTGCTGCCGGCTCCCGGCATTTTTGTTCTGCCTTGAAAAGAAGCACAGACACTAAAAGCTCCGCAGTTCACTGACAGGACTCGGTGTGTGTGTGTGTGTGCGTTGAAGTTTTAGAAGCTTCAGGAAATTTAATTTCTAGAACAGCGTGAGTACACAGTGCAAAACACACAGGACCACATCACATTATGTTTCTTTCTTTCAATTAACCCTTTAGTGAGTGGACTGACCAGGTGAATCCCGATTAACTCCGAATGACTCGGTTTCAGTCGCTTCTTAAAATACAGCCGACTTCATCCAAACTGAATCGAAGATATGAGCGTCTTGAAGGTGACCCGGTGGACACCCGGACGGCGCCAAGGCGGCTCGGCGCCGCTTCCCGAGTCTCTTCAGACGCCCCCCCCCCCCATCAGCTGCAGGCTGCTTCGGACCGTAATCCTGCTGGTTTTGCTCCTGGACCTCCATAAGCACGGCTATTTTTAGTCTGAAACGCTCCTGCGGCTCTCCACGAGTGCAGCTTGTGACACGTGTAAGGGAGATTTTACCGGGGGGGGTGAGATAGTTAATATATATATATATATATGTATATATCAGCCTCAACACCTGATGTTGCAGAGGAAAGCTTCACAAAAACAGAGACAAAGAGCAGCGACTTGAGTCTAGAATTGCTAAAAGCACAGAGCAGGGTGGGAAGACGTCAGCAGGGCTTCACTCTACCTCAGCTCATGAGACTAAAGGCAGCAGGTTCCACGACCTGAAGGGACCTCTGGTTAGGACAGCTGCCGTCTTGTTTGTTTAGTGGCGACGCACCGATAGCACTTCCTTAAAGGACGAGTCCTAACCTTTGGCTACTCGCCGATAGCGAGTACTGATTAAAAGCCATAAAACCTATTTCAGAGTCTGCACAAAAACGGAGGCTGTGCCTCGCCACTCACGTCCTCTGCACAGCCGCTAAGCTAAGCTAAGCGCGTAGCGTCCATTTACGCACTGCGCTATGTGTACTGATGACTGAATGGGCGTATCAATCAGACTTTAATCATGTGTAGCATCACTGGTGTGTGAGCATGCAGCATGTAGCATCGCTGGTGTGTGAGCATGTAGCATGTTGCATGTAGCATCACTGGTGAATCTCGCCTAAACAGTATTTATTGTTTAATAAATATTATCCTTCTCTCGCTGGACTAAACAACGCAGGCCGAGATGTATCTACTTTAACACTTGCAACCAGGCAGATTATATCTCAGGTCAAGAGAGTCTTCTGAACCGGACTTTTCAACCACACTTGCGTTGCAGCGACGTTATCCCCTTATGTTTTGGACTATTTTTGTCGCGTGGCATTGATCTGGAAAGGGAAGACGTGGCTCAAATACGAAGGCGCCGGTTGCTTCTGCTTCTTAGTTGTCGTGGAACCGGCAGGAAGTGTTGACGTCGTAGTTTCAGACAGTCCGCATTGATAACACTGTTGTTTGTTTAACGCCATCCTTCTTGACTCCAAACTACCACCATACAATGGATACGTATAATCGATAAATCACCCGGCCATAGCTGAAGAGCTAAACTACTGGGCGACATCGGGCGAAGTCTGCTGGTGCAAATGTCTCTGGTGATTAAGTTGCCGGTGTTGTACGAACTCTCTGTCTCCTCCTCTTGATATTTTGGCAGAACGTACTTTTCTCATTCTCAATAACATGAAAGAATCTCCAAACCGCAGACGTCGCTTACACTCTCTCTTACTCCCGATACTCGCCGGGTCGTATCGAGGAGCTCTCAGAAGCACGAGTACGCCGTGTAGTATCGGACCGGACACCCGATACTGGTGTCGCCGCATCCCGACTTATTAGATAATTCATGTTCCAGACCAGTTGATGGGTGAAGGCCGCGAGTCCGGGGTCATGTGACGCACTGACTCGTGTCTTTAAATACTTTCTCTACGACAGAGTCTATAGCTTGTTGGATAATCTGCCAATAATATCTGGCAGTGCTTTTCACAAACAGCTGCAGACGTGGTACGTATTCAGGGAATACAGGGTATACAGGGTATACAGGGTACACCGTCCCTGCACTGCTTCTTCACCAGAACATGTCGGTGGAGAATCAAACCGGCTACCACGAAGCAGCTGCAGTCCAATAAAGTGATCCTCTGTGAGGGAGACACGCTGCGGAAACCCGTCTGCACTCCAGGACGGGATTAAGCATTAGGTAATTGTGTTAGAGGAGAGGATTAGATTAGAGGGACAAGACATTTACGAGAGGACACGCCGAAGCATCCTGGAATCTTCCTCAATGGGACAGCGAAGACGTCGAGAACGCGGTACGGAAATATGTGCGACCGCAACCCTCGAGCCAGAGCTGGAACCACAGAGATAAGATCACGTGGAGACACGAGAGAACGAAGACCCGCGTGGGCGTACGGCGTCGGGTCTCAAACAGGCGTAGGACGAGACGTAAGCAAAGTTCATCCTTGCATCACTTCTGCAGAAGAGGTGGGGACGACGTTGACCACGCAACGTGATCAAAACACCCAGAAACCTTCAGTGCAAATATCCCGAATCGACTTTCTCGACATCAGAGGGATCAGTCGCATGGACCCACAGTGACCTCTGACCCCACCTGACCCCACCATACCGAGGAGCTTCAGGTTCTGCCCCGACACGGTGCATTAAAACACAAACCGAGTACAGGAAGCTTCACCTTCATCTCCTCTCGCTGATGTTTGACCTCTTGTTGTCCTTCTTTCCCAACAACGCTCTATGCAATTTCGTTGTACCCGTTACCATGACAATAAAAGACGATTCTGATCCCGATTCCGATGTTTGACCGTCTCGACACTCACGATCTTAAAAAAACCTGAGTGACCGAGAAAAGATCATTTAAAATGTTTCTCCTTCTGACGAGTCCTGCTGCTCTGGCTTGTGTCGACAACAGATTTCAACATCACACGAAGCCCCGTGCCAAAGGGCTGAGTCAGAGGTACAAAAACAAAAGAGAACAAACTGCTTCTGACTGACTGACTGACTGACTGACACCCCCCCCCCCCCCCACACACACACACACACACAGGTTTTATCTAATATCTACGTCGTCACGCTCCACATCGTCGTCACATGTTGAATTAAAGTTGAACATGTCAGCAGCTCACCAGCAAAGAAACAAGACGTGACATTGTGACAGAATTAGAATGAAGATGGAAAGTTCTCCTGCGGCCCGACACACACTGTTCCTCATCCCGGGGCGGAACGATTCCCAACGTCACATTCATTCGCTCGCTTGACATTTTTTTCCGCCACCACAGTTTGTCCTTTCATTCATGCTGAGATTAGTGGACCTGAGAGATGTTTTGTTTTTTTTACTGCACTGATAACGAACAATAAGCAGCGCGGATCACAAGAAAAGTGGATGATGTAACTCTACTCCAGGCTGTAATCTTCAAATACTGTCAGGACAGTTTTGGACCGGACTCAGACGGTGGCGTCACGTTGGAGACGTTTCACAGAGACGTGGGGGGAGCTGCAGAGGGGAGAGGCCGGAACAAAAAAAAAAGAAGAAAAAAAGCAAGTCATCCTGGAAGAAGACATCACAACACTCGACGTCTTATCTCCTTCGTTTTGTTGGTTTTTTTCTTTGACCCAAACTCAACGTCTCAGCCGGTAAACGCCTCTCCATCCTCCACAGCTGCAAACTCTCTGCAAACTCTCTAATACTGTAAATGTGTCGACACAGCAGCACCGCGATCAGGAGGCTCTGACAGCTGCTGGGCCAGGATTAGAGGATGTGTTCATCTGATGTGTCACTCTGACCACTGGACACTCCGGCTCACGTTACCTGCCTGCAGAGGCCTGACTGGCAATGTAGAAGACAAGCAGCTCACAGGAAACACTTCTGTGTCATTCAGTCACTTGGTTTTTTTTGTGTGATCATGTGTGACGTGGAAGTGACGACAAATGTGTTAAAAGTTTAAGTTTGAACTCTGTACAAGTGGTTTTCCTCCTGCCGGTGGTGTGAAATGTGGATTTTGACAGCAGTGACTTAACTACAGCTCAATTTATCAACCAGATTGAAAATATCAGCTGGACTCTCACGACCCTCCATCATCATCATCATCATCATCATCATCATCATCATCATCATCATCATCCATAACAACACAACAGTCGCAGTCGACCGGCTCCTCCACCTCCTCCTCCTCCTCCTCTCACCTCCACCCCCGGCAGGTCCGGGTCCAGGTGGGTGAAGCTGTGCAGGGTGACCGGGCTGGGGTCCTCCGTCACCTCCAGCCTCACCCCGTCCCAAATGTTCCGCACCCTCCACGACGAGTCGAACATGTCCACGCCGCGCTCCTCGGTTCGCATCCCGGGTGAACAGACCACCATGGATGTCCGCGGGAGCACGGAGCTCCGTCACGGCCGCGGTGACCGCATCAGTCCGCGTTCGGTGCGCCGGGAGGCCGCGCGCGCGCACACATATACACACACACACGGACGGACTGACGGACGGGTGGGTGTCGGGGCGAGAACGGGCTGAGCTCCCGGGGAGGACCGTGACTCAGATCGGATCCTCAAAGGCTCCGCCCACCGGAGGTGATGCGTTCAGGTACCGGTCGGACACAGAGACGGAGGCCGGTGGTGCGTTCAGGGACCGGTGGTGTGTTCGCGGACCATTTATAGTTCATTGATTTCAATTTCTATGCCGTAATTAGCCCTTTAACATCTATTTAATCCGGAGTCTATATTATTTAAGCCAACCTGGACTCTTTAAATGAGAATATAAAGAAAAACCTGATTTCTTTAAAAAATAAAATTAGATTTCAAACCACTTGATTTGTAGTTTTTGAACACCGGAATTTGTGTGGGCTTCAATTCCCTGGATTCTTTAAAAAACACCCAGACTCTTTCTTTGAGACACAAACTCGTTGAAAGAATCTTGTAAGGGGAAAAAATGGATCAAAACAGATCAAAATGCTAAGTTAAAGTTAAATCTTCTGAAATCAAGCCACTGTTCTGGCCTGTCCGAGGCTCCTGAACGCAGCACAGCCTCCTCCTCTGTGACGCACTGCCTTGTGGGAAATGACGGCATGTTGTGATGCTCTCACTATGGCAGCAGGTCAGTGTGAGAACAGAAAACACAGCAGCTTCTCTCTCTCTCTCTGTCTCTCTCTCTCTCTCTCTCTCTCTCTCTCTAGCAGCAGCCTAAAGACCAACAGTCTCTCCACTAACAGTTTATCGACTGTCACTAACAGATTACAGGTTACTGATTACAGGTTACAGGAGGAGGCTATGGCTCCTTTATAATCTCGCTGTTGGCTCCAAAAAAAAAATAAATAAATCAATAGTTCTCAAAGCAGCCGGGACGGAAGAAGCCGTCACTTCTTTTCTGCCGTTGACACGATTGTCTTTTGGCAGAAGGTGAATAAAGCCACAACCCTTTGTCGTCAGATCTCTTCCTGATGTGGTTTGAACTTACACTTCGTGGCTTTACAGCATCTTGGAAGGAATTAAAACATAGGAGATGCGTGTGAGACAATGCTATGGCCGGTTCGAACGAAATAATCCATTAACATTGACTCGAATTCCATCCGTGGATCAATGGAGAGGCGTTGCATTAGCATTAGCATTAGCATGAGCCCCACTCAGGTCTATTTGTTGCAGATGGAGCAGTAGCCTCACTTCACTCCATTCTATCGATCCTCGGTATATAAAAGCATGGTTGGGAGGGTTACTTTAAAAATGTATGATCATCTATTGACTTATATTCTCTGTGAGTTCAGCCTGAGATGAATATGATATTTTCTAATCACTTGTAAACAGTCCAGGTCTCCGTAACCAAATGTGTCTGGTGCATTTTTTGGGGGCATTTTACCATAAAAACATTCATTAATAGTTATGCTATCCACACCAAAACTGTAGTCTATATAGCAGCTATTGAGTCAAAGTGCAATTAAAAACATTTCTCACAGTTTTTAGCCTGTACGTTGAAAAATAAATCATCCTAAAATAGGGATTAATAATAGATTAAAGAAAGACAACTTAGAATACGATGTACTTCTAATGAATTGTGCCTGTCGGGGAGCTGAAAACAGGAGGGATGAACAGACACGAACAGGGAAATAAACACATGATTCCTCCAAAAAGAAATAACGTGTAGATTTAAAATGACGCCCTAAAAACACACTAATGATTCATTGTTGGTTTTGTGAAATCTGGACAATCCACCTGGTGCATATTTCATTTGCTGAAGTACTGAAACACTCATTAATTAATTAATTAATTAATTTTAAATGTTTACTGACAGTTTTAAGGGGGCAGTTAATTTCAGGCATGAATAATGTGTGGATTTAATATCCAACACTGCCTCCTGCTGGTCCACGTCAGAAACAAACCGTCTCTGTCCTCAGCTGTGCGTTTGAGAGGAAAGCAGGGGGTCTTTCACACTGAGGACTAACATGTGGACATGAGGACTAAACACCTTAAAATCTTGTCCTAAGAGGCAGAAAACTGCAAATCCTCAGCCTAACAATGGAGGGACTTTCCAAAAATAACACAAGATCTGGTTTCACAGCACTAAACAGAAGAGACAAGTGAAAGATCAAACAAAAACAAAAACAAAACAAAAAAACAGTGGTCCCAGTACAGAGCCCTGAGGAACACCACGTCACCATGATTTCAGGTTGCTGTAGAAAAATGCAATCGCCTTGCTTCTGAAACCACGATACCTTTCGTCTGGAGCTAAATATAAAATCCCACTGGATCCAAATCCCACTTAAATGCAACATGAACAGGCTTATTAAGCCAACAATTCCGGCAGGACGTAAAATAAATGTGACCTGGAGGACGTGCAGAGTGCCGCCCGGCCTGAGAGGAGAAAACACTGAAAGGCTTCAAATGGCTCTTTATACACACAGTTCACATGGGGACAAGGTTTGAGAGCTTCGCGGGACGCCGCCTTTAACTACGACCGTCTTCAGAGGCTTTTCTCTTCCGACCCGACTCGACTCGTCCTAATTTGTATTTCCGCAGAGGCGACAGAACGTCTCCACTCACCAGACCAGAATACTGATCAGAACCTGAGCACCGAGCAGCGACTAATATCCGCCCTCCACAAATCCACACGGACTAAATCCCGGAGACTTCTGGGAGTCGAAGAGGGGGGGGGGGCGGGGGCGGGGGCGGCCGACTTTTAATCTCTCCTGCCATCTGCTGGACGTCAGTCCGGAAGACGTTGTCCAAGGCTATCGGACCTTACGGCTCCCAGAGGAGCCGGCCTGCATTGCTCTCCCATTATCTCACGCCTGGAAACCTTCGCATGGAAGTGGAAGCAGGAGCCACCCCTACCCCCTACCCCCCCTACACCCCTCTCACACACACACACACACACACACAAAGTGTTTTGACGCATGTCCAAGTACGTGAGGAAATCCAGCAGCAGAAACATTTCAGACTGAAGCCGGGGGCCTGACATTAGGCCCTCGTCCCTCACTGAAGGATTACTGGACGGCGCTGGGCCGCTGCCAGGCGCACAATGTTCCCCGGCGCTGCACAAACAATAAATCTGAGAGGAATAAAAAGCCGAGGAGGGTGCCGGACAGGCTCGCAGTATGGAGTTACGTAAGGGGGGGAAAAAACTACATTCCACGCCCTCGCGTGGAGCTCTGTTTCTTTTCACAAAGCTGCTCGTAATACGTTGAGCTCGGATGCGAATCGGGACGAAGTGGGGAAACGAGTTCCTCCTGAGTGGTACCGTGCTGCGTTCAGCAGTCCAAGTCCACAACGGTCAGCCTGGATTGGGTTTCCTGTTGGATCCCGTCACATAAACGCAAGTGGGACGTAGAGTTCGATAATTCTCGTCGCCAAAGAGCCAAGAGCAGCTTCTGATGTGGTGCAGGCCGAGGAAACCACATCAGAGGAAGCCTGCAGAGCTCTTCGTTCAGGGTTTGTATCGTATCGCGTGGTGGGGAAGAGTCTGAGAAGCTCGGGCACATCCTGAAGCACTCAAGACTAATCCGGTTCTCCTCCAGAACCACTTACTGCGTCCGCCAGCGGAGGGACTGGACTTTGCAGCTGGTGCCGCCGTGCTGCCAAACACATGGCCTTCAGCAGGGCGGCTTTCTGGCTCTCTGGGCCAACAAACATTTGCAAAGTGAGGAAAACAGGCTGGCGAAGACGAGCCAGCCGCTTTGCACACATGCTTATTGCTGCTGTGCACACGTCACGTAATGCTGGTAAAAAAAAAATAATGCACAGCATGTTCCAATCGATTGGAAAAAATATGGAGGTTTCCCAACTCTTTTTTTTTTTTTTTTTAAATGGAGCCCCACAGTGTGCGTATCGGAAAGGTTGTATAATATGAAATGCAAAATTCTAAAGGTTTTCTAGTAGTACTGATCGTCCCCGTACCAGGAACGACGTCCCAGAAGTGTAGAAAGTGTGTCCTCTCTCTCCCCGGCTTGTTCCAGGTTTTAAAAAGTGTGTTGCTCCAAGCAGCCAATCAGAAATCAAACCCTATATAGTGTCATCGGGGGGTTCAGCCAATCACAGTCAAGGTAGGCTCCTCCACCCTTTGACTCCTCCCACAATCAGGCAGCTCTGCTCTGGCACATGGCGCCACGAGAGGAAGTACTTCCTTCCTCTTCCCATAGATGGGCGTGTGTGTGGGCGGAGCCAGTCCAGCTCACACAGACACAGCAGATTCTGAATGCAGCTCCTGTGATCCAGTATTCTAATGGAGGGAAAATCAAGGAAAAAGCTGGATTTGGGGAAATAAATTTGACTCTGATGTTGTTGGACCACCAAGACCATGTCAAAGTGTTGAAAAGCTGAATAATCCAACCCCTTTAAAGACTTTTAACTCCTGACGACCATTACAGCTCACACAGCCCAGAAGAAAAAAAAAACAAGCAGGTGAATTCTTCCCAACAACAGTTTGAGACCTTCACTGAAGTCTTCTCTCCACTTGACTTGAACACAACATGACCAAAACAACTGAAGACCTCCAGCTGTGCATCACAAGCCCTGGATGCCCGATGGCCTCCTGATAGGTAACAAGCCCCAACCCCACATCTACAGCCCCACCAAGCAACAACCAATGCTAAAGACGTCCCCCTGCAAGGGTTTCTGGGATATCAAAGATGGGGTCGCAAGCCGCTTGAGCAAAAAGAATCAGAATTTGACAGATTCCAAAAAAAGAGTCTTCATGCCACGAGAATAGTCTGAGTTGTTGTGAAACTGGTGGTGTGAATAGAGATCTCGCGAGAGTATAAACGATGTCTCGTCCGCACAATGCCTCGGGAAAGGTTTGGTTGTTTTCGTGGCGGTAAAGACGTCAATCAACCCGGGGATTATCCGAGAGATTTCAGTGCTGAAAAAGACATGTTGGTACAAGTGCAATGACGAACAACCGGGTTCTGAATGTTTCCCACGTGAACGCTGGCTGAGTCACTTCTAACTGGAAGTCAAATTCCTTGTGCCGCTCGTGCAAATCCAGTTCCAATAAAAGATGCTTCTGCCTTGTGGTTCTCGCAGCCGCAGTCAGCATAAGGAAAACGTCCCGGGTCCAAGCAGTCCTCCGGTCATCTGGTTAGACTTTAACCAGACGGAGAGGCCTGGAACAACGCTGCTCAGCTATAATGTGTTTACATGAAGCCTTATAGGCCTGAAGCACATCCATCAAACTGATCTGACCTGCTGTGGTCATGGTCTGATGTGGTTGTAGGAACCTGGCTGGTTTTAACATGTAGATATCAGCTGTCCAGTATCCAGTGTCTGGTTCTGCACTGGATCTAGATCAGGGGTGTCAAACATGCGGCCCGGGGGCCGGAACCGGCCCCCCAGACGATCTAACCCGGCCCGCCATGTGATTTTTGAAGTGTGAAGTATTAAAAATGAAAACTGATAAGAGGCTGATCTAAAAACACTCGATCGGCAAAAATGACATTTAAAACCACCCTTGGTCAGAATTTGACTCCCGACATTAATGCATCTGTGGAGGTCACATGACGCGACGCCTTTCACAACAAAACAACGAGTCCAACTTATGTGATGTGATACTTTGGACACGTGAACTCAAAACAATTTCCAGATTATGACAAATTGTTTTAATCCTGAATACGAAATCCAGATACAGGTGACTGAGGGTTTTTTGCAAATATAATAATATCTGATTTCCTTTAATATGGATATTTCAGAATAGACTGGCAAATCCTTGCAGTTACAAAAGAATCAAAAGAAGGAAAGACTTTGACATTTGTCCAGATCTGCAGTTTAATATGTTCCGTTTGACTTGTTCGGCCCTCCAGAGGTCAGATCAGGTTGGATGAGGCCCCTCAACTAAGATCAGTTTGACGCCCCTGACCTAGATACTTGTTGTTGCCCCCTCACCCAAACAAATAAATTGCTAAAATATGACTCTATATCCTGAGGACATCAGGTACAAACACAACAATGACTTATTAAAACTCAGCGACGAGTCAAAGGAACACAAACGACTGCTTGAAAAGCCGCCACGCAACCGACACTGAATAGAGAAGACGTTAGCGCGAGAGACACTTAAGTGGAAATCTGACTCCGACCTGTCGCTGTGTCCCCCGGACCGTCCCGTAACGATCCCGGCCGTCCCAGCAGACGCCCGTCCCCCGCAGCAGTCCACAGGTCCACCGGCTCCAGCACAACATCACGAATGCCCTAAACCTCCGGACTCCAGATTCCCCTCGGCAGGCGTGCGAGGACTCGCACTCCCCCAATCTCAGATTGGTCCGGACGCTCGCCGCCGCTCGGCCCCGACATGTTTACCCTCCAGCTGTGTCAACAGCGTCGGGGACAACACTGAGAAAACATTAACTTTCTGCCGGGAAAAGGGGGCCACTTGCACCCAGTCGGAGGAAGGCGAAGAGTCGCGGCGGTCGAGGAACGGATCCGTCGTCTCAACAGAAAGTGAAAGTTCACGACTGCAATAAAACGTTCCTGTTCAGCGAGGCGCGGGAATCACCTTCGCCCGCGTCACCGTGACGGGGTTAAAAAGGAAAAAAAAGAAAAAAAGTGAAGAAACGCTGCTCGCAAACATAGAATGTTCAGACTCATTATGGGATGGATCCACTGACGGAATGGAAGGGTACTCTTGGTGCTAAAAACCTGCACTTGAATCTGATCGCCTTATTTAGTTTCCATGTTAAACGGACCGATCTGATCTCTCAGTCGGGAAGAAATGGGAAATTCCACGAAGTGGAGGAGGTGAGTTATGAAATATAAGGAGAAAGTGTGGAAGAGGTTCTGCGTCTGGACTCGACAAAAGGCGCCGTCTGCATGGCGATGGCTGGATGAGGCGGCGGCAGGGGGATTGACGGAGACACGACCCAGCATGTCAGGGTTGCCCTGGGAACCGGGCCTCCTGTGCAGGGACGTGCGTCCCGCTGCACGCACAGCGTCCCCTGAGGACGCCCGCCACAATAAGAGCAGAGAACAGGTGAAGAGGTCTCAGAGCGCCGGCAGCGTCCAGCTGAGGGTCGGGGGGGGGGTGAAGAGATCAGAGTCTGGCTGCAACGCACACGCTTTAATAAACACAGACCGCCACTGAACGCCCATTAGAGACTGACCGCGAAAGATTGTTCATTAAAGACTGACCACGAAAGACAGTCCAATACAGATTGCCCACTGAAGCCTGGCTAATAAAGACTGTCCACTAAAAACTGCCAACTAGATTGTCCAATAAAGACAGTCCAATACAGATTGTCCACTAAAGATTGTCCAATAAAGACTGTCCACTAAAAACTGCCCACTACAGATTGTCCAATAAAGACAGTCCAATAGAGATTGAGGGGGGGGGGGGGGGGGGGGGGGTGAAGGGATCAGAGTCTGGCTGCAACGCACACGCTTTAATAAACACAGACCGCCACTGAACGCCCATTAGAGACTGACCGCGAAAGATTGTTCATTAAAGACTGACCACGAAAGACAGTCCAATACAGATTGCCCACTGAAGCCTGGCTAATAAAGACTGTCCACTAAAAACTGCCAACTAGATTGTCCAATAAAGACAGTCCAATACAGATTGTCCACTAAAGATTGTCCAATAAAGACTGTCCACTAAAAACTGCCCACTACAGATTGTCCAATAAAGACAGTCCAATAGAGATTGAGGGGGGGGGGGGGGGGGGGGGGGGGGTGAAGGGATCAGAGTCTGGCTGCAACGCACACGCTTTAATAAACACAGACCGCCACTGAACGCCCATTAGAGACTGACCGCGAAAGATTGTTCAATACAGATTGTCCAGTAAAGACTGTCCACTAAAAGCTGCCCAAAACAGATTTTCCACTAAAGACTGTCTAATAAAGACTGTCCACTAAAAACTGCCCACTACAGATTGTCCAATAAAGACAGTCCAATAGAGTGTGCACTGAAGCCTGTCTAATAAAGACTGTCCACTAAAAACTGCCCAAAACAGATTTTCCACGACAGATTGTCCAATAAAGACAGTCCAATACAGATTGCCCACTGAAGCCTGGCTAATAAAGACTGTCCACTAAAAACTGCCAACTAGATTGTCCAATAAAGACAGTCCAATACAGATTGTCCACAAAAGATTGTCCAATAAAGACTGTCCACTAAAAACTGCCCACTACAGATTGTCCAATAAAGACAGTCCAATAGAGATTGTGCACTGAAGCCTGTCTAATAAAGACTGTCCACTAAAAACTGCCCAAAACAGATTTTCCACTAAAGACTGTCTAATAAAGACTGTCCACTAAAAACTGCCCACTACAGATTGTCCAATAAAGACAGTCCAATAGAGATTGTGCACTGAAGCCTGTCTAATAAAGACTGTCCACTAAAAACTGCCCAAAACAGATTTTCCACTAAAGACTGTCTAATAAAGACTGTCCACTAAAAACTGCCCACTACAGATTGTCCAATAAAGACAGTCCAATAGAGATTGTCCACTACAGATTGCCCAATACAGATTGCCCACTGAAGCCTGGCTAATAAAGACTGTCCACTAAAGACAGTCCAATACAGATTGTCTACTAAAGATTGTCCACTAAAAACTGCCCAAAACAGATTTTCCACTAAAGACTGTCAAATAGAGATTGTCCACTAAAGAGTGACCAATACAGATTGTCCACTAAAGACTGTCTAATAAAAACTGCCCACTAAAGACTGTCTACTACAGATTGTTCAATATAGACTGTCCAATACAGATTATTCAAGACACAGACACGAATGCAGCTTTGGCAGACACACACACTGCCTCTGCAGTGTGTGTGTGTGTGTGTGTGTGTGTCTGGGAGCTCACCAGGTCCTCCAGGATGGTGACGGGGAAATCCAGCATGCACATCCTGACGGGCTGAGCCAGCGCTCGCTGCAGACTGAACAAGGACTTGGTGTCCATGCTGGACGGAGAACAAACGGCTGCAGCAGACATGCAGCGGCAGAAAACCCTCCAACACACCCCGACGGAGGAAAGGAATATAAAAATTTAAAAAAAAACACCAGGAGGGACTCCCCGAGACGAGCGTCCTCGCAGTCACTCCACCTCACAATGCAGACTGCAAGGAAGCAGAAGAAAGAGAGGGACTCCTCCTCCTCCACCCCCCCCCCCCCTTACCACCACCTCCTCCTCCTCTTCCTCATCCAGCCACAACAACCCTGCCCTCCCTCCCCTGTCCACTCCCGTCCCCACCCTGTCACGGGGGACGTGGTGCCTGGCAGAGCTGCCAGGTGAGCAGTGTGGAGCAGTAAAGAGAGCAAGATTAATGCCGAGGCGGCATAAAATCTCGGAAACGTACCCCCCCCCCCATCGCGACATCAGCACACACAACGTACGTCTAAAGGGCTAACTGAGCTGTAATAAACGACGCTTCGATTCTCTGTGTATGTGCCAAATGGACTCGGGCCAATCAGATGAGGTCTTTCTGCAAGAAGTCCCGCCCACTTGTGAGCTAGTGGGACACTAGTGTGAAGATCTAAAGACATGTGGTCCATCAGAGATCAGTGAAAACAGCACAGGAAGCCCGCGGTTCAGGTTTCTGGGTCGTGGTTCGGGGGCTTTTTGTTTCGGCACTCTAGATCTCGATAGACTTTTTGTTAGCTTGACGAGTCCTGGACCGTCAGGAGGCGTTCCGTCAAGGCTCGTATTGCATCACGTTTCCCTCTACGACAAGTTTCATGCGACATTTGCGGACAGTGACGTTTCCGACAACCGTCTTCACTCCTTCATGTGTTTAACCGTGAAACCGAGACGATGACCCCCCACACAGCAGGAGGTCTGTCCCGAGCCGGCACAGGTCTGAACTTTCAGAACTGAGCAGCTTATTTCTCAACTCGCATGTTTTCAGAAATGCTTTTTTTTTTTGATGAACTTTTTTTTTTTCATAATAAAAGAGAAGGCGTGTGACCGAGCCGCCGTGTCGGTTCGGTTTGACGTCCGGAGGACGGACAGGTCGTACGTGAGCAGAGCGTCCGAGTCTCCAGCTCACACCTGAAGCCTCCTGGGAGGTTTGACCTTTGACCTGACGGAAGCCGCCTCACAGCTTCGTCTTCCTTCCTCGTCTCTGTTTCGTCGTGGTTTAAATGCACTGGAGTGAACTGCTCTCATGCCAGAGAGAGAGAGAGAGAGAGACAGAGAGAGAGAGAGAGAGAGAGAGAGAGACTCCACCACCAGTAGCTGCTTTCAGATGCAGAGGCCGTCCCACGGCTGAATACTGTAGAAGCGTTGTCATGGAAACAGAGAGGCAAAGCTGGCTCTTCGTGGAGCTAAATCTCCTTCTCCTCCTCCTCCTCCTGCTTCTAAACAGGGGTCCATAAAGTGTGGGAAGATGACCCCCCCCCCCCCCAACCTCCTGGAATATAAACCACATTCCCTCACCTCCAGTCGTCCTCACACACTGTGACAACTGTGTTCAACATGTTGTCACACGCGTGAAGTGGTGAACTCGCGACCCCGATACCACGGCTGTGGAGGCGAGGCCACCTTCATGTTGTTGACCAACACACAGACCGGGGGGAGGAGCTTCACTGGACGCCTCACGCTCTTCCACAACAACAATGACTCAAAGCTCAGAATTCCTGAGCAGCATCTGTTGTTTCCCTCCAGACTGAACCCGGAACCAGAAAAACAACAACAAAAAAAACACGTCTACAATCACACCTTTTTTTTTTTTTTAGGTCCTCAGTTTGTCTCCCAAACTGTTCAAATCATTAAAAAAAACCAACAGACAAGAAGAAGATGACGTCACATCCCAGGACCGGAATAGAATCCCGCTTGAGAATCGAGGAGGAAAAACACCGACTTATATAAATGTGCTTTGTATACGTGTGTAATTTTGGGCCTCTTCCAGGTCTGACTCTGGTTACCATGGAGACGGGGGAGATGCTGTCGCCCATCAGTAAATCCACTGAAGTGGGAGGTGGAGGAGGACGTGGCCGGCAGCTGCTAATTAACAGTCACGGGGTGGAAGGATGAAGGGGGTCTGTTATGATGCCGGGACGCTCCACCTGCAGTGCATGCTGGGACGCCGCGCGTCACCACTGGAGTGTTCATAAAGTGACGTTATAAATAAGTCGGTGGGGACGGCATCAGTGGATCACTGAGGCAATGATCTGAATGTTTCAAGGGGACAACCTGTCCTGGTGTTTGTGAGGCCCTGGGGGATTGGGGGCAGCGTGTGTGTGTGTGTGTGTGTGTGTGTGTGTGTGTGTGTGTGTGTGTGTGTGTGTGTGTGTGTGTGTGTGTGTGTGTGTGTGTGTGTGGAGGGGGGTGTATACACAGCAGCTAGATCAACAGGACCCCCCCACCACCACCACCACCACCACCTTCACCTTGGAGGCTGGTGGATCAGAGAACAGAGATGGAGGCCTCACGCGCTCCACAGCAGCTCAGGTGTCCTTACCTGTTTTTCCAGCATGATCATTCTCTCGGTCTCATGACCTTCATGGACTCCAGGTTCACGTTCACGCCTCCCGCATCTCCTCCTGCTCCGGAGGAGCCACAAAAACAACTCGACGATGCTAACAGGCGGCGGCGGCGGCGGCGGAGGGAGGAAGAGGAGGAGGAGGAGGAGGAGGAGGAGGGAGGCTCGAGTGCCGGAACGATCCGTTATCCGCGAGAGAGGCGTCCTGGGTGACCCCCGCCGCTCATCCTGACACCCGTGGAGGAAAAACAAAAAACAAAAACAAAACACAGAGCCAGAGGAGACTGTCCGTGGACACACTGTCCGTGGACACAGCTGAGGACAGCTAACGTTAGCCTGCTAGCCTTAGCGGCTAAACCCAGCGACCATCAAACTGTTGTTTTCCCGGAAAGCCTTCATCCATCCCCGCTCCGCGCCTCCTCTCACCCCGGGAACCGGAGCCTCCCGCATCGGCTCTGCTCACCAAATCCCCGCCGATGCTCGACGACGGCATCCCAGAGCAGGGCGGCGGGTCCGGGAGGATGGCGGTGATGGAGAGATGTGGCCACCGGAGCTCTTAATGGATGCTGCTGCTGCTGCTGCTGCTGAGGAGGATCCCCGCTTACAGCAGGACGCGCCGCTGCCGCTTCGTCTGCCGCGCCGCCGCTCTGCTTGCCGCT
Organism: Blennius ocellaris; assembly: GCF_963422515.1. Taxonomy (NCBI): domain Eukaryota; kingdom Metazoa; phylum Chordata; class Actinopteri; order Blenniiformes; family Blenniidae; genus Blennius; species Blennius ocellaris. The sequence continues at coordinate 1,635,661 of NC_137656.1, read as the reverse complement.
CCGCGTGCCGCGCCAACCGCGCGGTCTCTGTTTATCCTTACCGCCACGGTTGACGCTCCTGCCGCGATGTTTGCGTCTACTACCGCTTCTGACGCTCCTGCCGCTTCTGCCGCTACGACCGCTAAGACTGCCGCTCCCGTCGCTTCTGCCGCTGCTGCGTTCAAGGGAAAGACGATCCTCACTTCAGACACAACGCAAATACGAGCAAAACACTCACTTATTTAAAAAGATCATTTATTCGCTCAACACTCACTTACCTAATTTTTTTTAAATAAGAAAGTGACATTTACAAAGTGCACACAGAATATGGAAATAATATATTTTAATTAAAAAAAATATTCATATCATTGACTGAGCCTGTTTAATTTTTGTATCTTCCCCAAAATAAAATATTTAAAGAAAAAAAAAACAGTTTTTCACAATTTAATCAAATATTTTAATATGAAAATTCGCAACTCTTTATATAGCTGTGAGTGTGTGTGTGTGTGTGTGTGTGTGTGTGTGTGTGTGTGTGTGTGTGTGTGTGTGTGTGTGTGTGTGTGTGTTTGTGCGCGCGCCCCCGTTTCTCCTGTAGTACCGGAGTTCACCACTGGGTTGTGGTGTCCTGCAGTACCAGAGCTGGGCGCTGGGGGAGATCTCTTCTTGCAGTACCAGAGCTGGCCGCTGGGAGGGGAAGGGGGTCTCCTCCTGTAGTACCGGAGCTCTCCGCTGGGGGCCAGCACACACGGCACAGCCTCAGCTGCGCGGTGCATTGTGGGGTTTTATGTAAAGCATCATGGCGGCTACCTGCGCCCGAAGCCTCGGTAAGGTCGGCTGGGCTCTCCTGGAGTCTCCGGGGACCCGTCGGTCCGCCGCGGCTACCTACCCGCGGTACCGGCGAGCGTACGGCACCGGGGGGACGGGGGCGGTGTCCCAGCTGCTGTCCTCCGCGCGGGGACGCGGAGGAGCGGGGCGCAGGGTGCTGGGCTGCGCCTTCCTGCTCGGTGGAGGTCTGGGCTTATATCACACCGTGAGGCTGTCCCTGCAGCAGCACCTGGCCCAGGACGACGTGAAGGTGAGTGTCCCCCCCCACACACCCCCCCCCCCTCCACTGTGTCCTCCACACTGTCCCGCCCCCACACACTGTCTGTCCCCAGACTGTCCTCCCCATACTAACTGAATTCTGTGAACTGAGTCTTGTTTCTAGTCAGTTTTTGTGTGTGTGTGTGTGTTTAAATCGTCATTGTATTGAAATTGAAATTATAATTATATATATAATATATATAATTATATTAAAATTTTAAATCTTGAATAAGAGAAGCCCGCTTGTGATATTCTTTGTGTCGCTGTGCGAACACCTCCTGCTTGCACCGTGTCGCGGTTTGATGACGTCACACTGCTTCCCTGCAGGTTTCCTCCGGCCCCCTGAGTCTCACCCTGTACCAGTACAAGACGTGCCCGTTCTGCAGCAAGGTGCGGGCCTTCCTGGACTACCACGGCCTGCCCTACCGGGTGGTGGAGGTCAACCCGGTGATGAGGCACGAGATCAAGTGGTCCGTCTACAGGAAGGTGCCCATCCTGATGGTCGGCGACGACGTGGTGAGGGGCCTGGGGACGACGCGTGACTCGTTTTTGTTTTGTTTTTTAACTCGTCAAAGCTTCGGTTTCTGTCCACCAGATGCAACACAGTTTATTATTTTAATTATTATTTTGATTAGGGATGAGATTTTGGTGATCTGTGAGTTGTACTGTTTTTTTAATAGTTTATAAATTAGTCAAACTGATTCACTGGGTTTCATTTTTATTATTATTATTATTATTAATTTGCCAAAGAATCCGGGTGAAGTTGTTTAAGTTCACATAAATGCGAGATACAAGGCTGCCGAGTGTAATTGGGATTTTGTTGTTATGACTGAATGAAGTTGAAATAAGTTCTTCAGTCATTCTGAGAAGAACTTTGATTCAACAATTTACAACAAAAGCTTCTGCCAATAGCACTTTTAGCTCCAGACATCTTAGTGGCTCCAATAATAAGACTATTGACTGCATTTGATCCACGTTTCTCGCTAAACTCCTTCTCCGTCCTTCCCTCTGCAGCAACTCAACGACTCCTCCGTCATCATCAGCTCCCTCAAGACCTATTTAATCGCCAAGTAAGTTTGTAACACACTCGTGACATCATGTCTCTGTGCTTTTTAACGTCCAACAACAGGAAAATACTACTAAAACGAACCGGGGGTAGTAAAGTTTGCACCTCGCAGTGAGGGAAAGAGAATGTATCTCGGTTGTTTCCTGCGTTGATATTGAGAAAAATAAACAATGAAGTAACAACATATAGAGCAAAACAAAAAAAACAAGACATCGGCTCCGTAAAGCTGAAGATGCGTAACATTAGAGGCATGTCTGTCTGAAGCGGCAAATAAACCTGAATAAAATGACTTCAGAACAAACGTACTTTCAATAATAAGTTTGAAAAGTCATTAAATGACTCGACGGTCAAGCAGCGGTATTTTAACACAAATGACTAAACTTTAAATCATAATTCATGTTAACTACAAATAGATTGGTTGTGTGTAAAGTAACTTCAATGTATTTTTTTTTTTAAACTCACCATTAATAAGGATTCCTCCAACAGTAAAGCAAGCTGCTGACTCAGCAACGTCCTCGTACGCGCCCTTGTTTTGAAACACGGCAACTTCCCGTCACACAATATGAAAAAAAACAAAAACAAATTGTGTTTCTGTTCTCCAAATGATTTTATTATTTGTTTTGAGGATCAGAATTTTTTTTTTTTAAAGCTTTGTTTGTCCCTTTTTGATCATAAATAAAGAAAAATTTCAGTTTAGATTTTTGAATTTTAAATTGAAAACTAAATTTAAAAATGTTTGTTTGTTTGTTTTTTTTTATATCTTTCTCTGAATGGAAAATCCAATGACCACAACAAACACGGACCCCTGTTGGCGGGGGCCAATTTCGAATTTTGTAAATTTCCAGCTTTATTTCCATTAATTCCCATGGAAAGTTTGAAAATTTCTGGACTTTTGCGACCCTACCAGCCACACACACACACACACACACACACACACACACACATTGTCTCTCAGGGTTAAAGTGCCACGTCTCCCCGCAGGGACAAGAGCGTGTTGGACATCCTGCGCTGCTACCCCGAGATGAAGGCGGTGAACGACCGAGGGAAGGAGGTGACGGAGTACAGCAACAAGTACTGGCTGATGCTGAGCGAGACGGAGACGACCACCACCTACCCCGAGAAGGGGATGCAGAAGTGCGTCGCGCCGTTCTTCCTCCCCTGCAAAAATACCCCGACGGATACTGCTGGGAAAATTTAAAAAAAAAAAAAAAAAAAAAGCTGACTTGCTTTTAGGGCGCGTTTTTGCTGCAGTGATTTCAAGAGAAACCGCAAAATTTTATTTGCATCGCGCCGAATGCAACGCCGTCGCCTGAAGCCGGCGCTACTTCCGTTACCATGGAAACCAATGGAGGATATTTGATCGTCATCCGTGCTCGTTTGCTTCGTGTTGTCGTTTAAGGCGCCGGTGACGCACATTTTTCAGTTTACTCGTGTGCTCCCAGTCCAGATTCTATTCTCCTGGGAGTTGGTGCTTTTATTTTGACGGTCGCCGTGACGACAATCCGACTTGGTCGTCTGTCGGCGAGAACGTCCACGTCCTCCCCGTTGTTTGATGTTTATAGTGTGTCGTTCTCTGCTGCGTTTGTGAGTCGTTTCATTACCAAAACAAAAAAAAAAAACAACCAATGGCGCCACCTCCTGGCCGTTTTTAGAACGTTTCCATGGAGACGTGAAAGTTTTCTGAAACGAAAAACGTAAAAAACGGTTCGTCTACACTTCACTGGGCGAGTTTCAGGCGCCTCCTGCTGGAGGTTGGAGGGTCTGACTGATGTGACGCCGATGTCTCTCCCGCTCCTCCAGGGAAGAGATGAAGTGGCGCCAGTGGGCCGACGACTGGCTCGTCCACCTCATCTCTCCCAACGTGTACCGGACCACCGGCGAGTCCCTGGCCTCCTTCGACTACATCGTGCGCGAGGGCAAGTTCGGGGCGTACGAGGGGTTCTTCGCCAAGTACGTGGGCGCGGCGGCCATGTTCCTCATCTCCAAGAGGCTGAAGAGTCGGTGAGTGACGGCCGTCGTCCCGCCAGAGGCCCCGCCCTCCCTTCTGTTCTCGACGAAACGGGCGTCGTCTTCACTCGGGGTCGTTTTTCCCCTCAGACACGGGCTGCAGGACGACGTCAGGCAGGACCTCTACAAGGCCGTCAACGACTGGGTGGCGGCCATCGGCAAGAAGAGGAAGTTCATGGGAGGAGAGCAGCCCAACCTGGCAGACCTGGTGAGGAGGCTAATGCTAACCGCTCTCTGTTCCCCTGCAGGCGATGAGCTAACAGCTACCGGCGATCAGCTAACAACTACCGGCTCTCTGTTCCCTGCAGCGACACCGTAGCTAACGGCTATCACCTAACGACTAACAGCTCTCAGCTAACGGCTATGAGCTAACGGCTCTCTGTTCCCTGCAGCGACACTGTAGCTAGCGACTAACAGCTATCAGCTAACGGCTGTGAGCTAGCGGCTCTCTGTTCCCTGCAGCGACACCGTAGCCAACGACTAACAGCTATCAGCTAACGGCTCTCTGTTCCCTGCAGCGACACCGTAGCTAACGGCTATCAGCTAACGGCTCTGTTCCCTGCAGCGACACCGTAGCCAACGACTAACAGCTATCAGCTAACGGCTCTCTGTTCCCTGCAGCGACACAGTAGCTAACGACTAACAGCTATCAGCAAACGGCTATGAGCTAACGACCCTGTTCCCTGCAGCGACACCGTGACAACCCGCTAGCGGCTATGCGCTAACGGCGCTCTGTTCCCTGCAGGCGGTGTTCGGGGTCCTCAGAGTGATGGAGGGCCTGCAGGCCTTCGACGACATGATGGCGAACACCAAAGTGAAACACTGGTACAGACGTATGGAGAAAGCCTCTCGTCTGGACGAGGGCCTGGCGGCAGGGAAACACTGAGGACGCGGTCGGCCGAAGACCCTCACACTCACGGAAACGCGGTTCGATTCCCTCCGGCGGCTCTGATGTGGAACATCTAATACAAACCGTTGGGAACATTTAATTCCTGTACATTAAAGGTCCTGTAAAAAACAAAAAAGTGCTTTAAAGGGGCGTGTCCCACATTCGATAGACGCTTGCAGTAACCGGTTCAAGCCTTGGCGCGGTGGAGCAGTGGACCAGCAGGCTGGCAGTTTGAGGAAACGTCACAGCTTGTCTGGGTTCACGTGGAGAGAATTTAATGTGAAAATCAAAATGGCTCCGCGAGATGAAAATGTACATTAAAATGTATTTAGTTCTTTCCGAGGTGGGAACGTGTCTGATTCTTACCAACGTCCAGCGCTTTGCTGTGGAAATACTGTCGAACACCGAAGAATAAAAAGATCTTAAACATATATTCAGACCTTTCACAATAAACTGTAAATAGTTGAGTGGTGGCGAAACAGAACTCGCTCACACATTTAATTGTGTGTGTGTGTGTGTGATGTGCAGAATGTAAACATTTGAAATAAAAGAAGGAAACCTGCAGTTCACCATGGCAACAGTCCAAGACTCCAGTGACGGGTTCGAACACGGAACCTCCTCTACTATTTTTCCTTTTCTTTTTTTTTTTTCCCCCTAGAATTCTAAGGTCCCACAGGGATTTTAAACTTGTAGGAAACACAAGTTTACGGCTTTTCTTTGTTGAGGATTTAAACTTGTGGCTTCCAAGAAGAATAAAGACGTATGTTTCATTTGTTTTTTATAATCCAGCTTGTGTTTGTAATGTCTGCTGGTTCTCCCGGGGTGCAACAGTCCTCCACAAGGGGGGCAATATTTATCAAAAGCTTGTAAAAAATATATATATATATATATATATATATATATTCACAACAGTATCCCAAGAATTACTCACAAAATCATGTAAAAAAAAATGTTCAGTGAGACTTCCAAGTTTGTTTTTTTTACAGTTGGTAAAATACATACATTCATACAAACCGATAAATAAATACGCAGACAAAAACATAACCTCAGCCAACTTTTGTGACAATCCTGAGTTTGATTTATAAAGATTAATTCATAACGCTGGATTTTCTCCAGGTAGTTTCTAGTAGAACCAGGTAAGGAGAAATAAACAAGATTCAATTCATTTGTTGTGCTTCAACTGCGGCGTGTGGAGACGGCGGAACCATCCGAGCGACCGGAAGTAGATTGACGTTTCCGTACGGACGGAAGTCACTGTGACCACATGTGTCGCGTTCAAATGTTGAATTTACTGTGAGGTGTTTTTTTGTTTTTTGTTGTTGTTGTTGTCGTCGTCGTAGAGCCACGATGCCTTCCGAGAAGCTTCGATGGGAAACTTTAGAAGCTCTAAAAAACTCCCCGAAAGGGAAAATCTGCTTCGACCCGTACTGGAGTGAGAGAGGAGAGGTGAGTTCAGATTAATTACCCCCGTTTACCCGGGCCGGGGGGGGCAAGAACACAGACGAGTTAATACCCCTCCACCTCCACCACACACACATTATTTATACGTGTTTCCACGTCTCTTTCGGCATAACGATAAATACAAAACCTCGGTGCTACTTGTTTCCGGTTCTTTTTGGTTCCGGTTGGGTTTTTTTTTTGGTTCCGCAGGCTTTATCAGTCTCCAGGTTTTTTGTCACTCGACAAAACAAAGTTGTTGACTTTCATGAGCGAGGAGGCATCTGGATCCATTCACAAGCAAATAACAAATTACAAATAACAAAAACTAAAAGCGAGAATGGCCTAGAACTTGATATGAGCTCTGCACGCGCGGCTGATGACGCCGGTATGAACTGTGGCACGATTCTAGACACTGAAAGATTTTATGTTGATATATATTATTTTTTGCACTGGCATTTTATTTAAGCCAAGATTTTATTCGAGATTTTCACACCCTAGTTGAATTCTGTCAGTATGTGGGCATGTTGGTTATTTACCTTTATACTTGAAAAGCTGGAGTTCAACTACGGTTCTTGTTACCTCAGGCCTTTTGAGTGCTTTTATAATAATGTCTCAATAAATGTTTTACTTAAGTAAGTAAAGCACGTGTGTTACTCTGTGTTATTCTGTGTAATATTTCCTGGAAATATTTCGGTTATATATTAAATATTTAGTTTCACTGGCCTTGTGGTCTAAATTGTGAAGCGTATGGACGCCTTGTCCCTCCAAAACATGCCTGCTGTCCCACTTGTTGTCTTTTTGGACACACACAGCACAGTCCGGTAACATTACAAGGTCTTTTTTTTAAAAACTCAAATGGAACTAAACTGAAGCATCGCCTCACTTCTCCCCGGACCCTCACGTCTCCACGCTGTCCTTGGTGTCTGTGTCCTCGCAGCACATCCTGTCCGGCTGTCCGGAGACGCTCAGCCTGTCCCCGCAGTCCGGACTGGTCTTGGAGCGTCTGGCATCGCGGCCCCTGCAGAGGGGCTTCCTGAGCTCCAGTCCGGAGACCTGCAGCCCCGGCCCGTCTGAGGACGTCCCGGCCTCCGTGTCCTCGTCTGGGTCGTTTCAGGAGTCCAGGAGCCGAGCTAGCGCTCCGTCCAAGACCGAGTGGGAGCAGGTCGGTGAACGTCAGGCCGTCAAAAAGAGAGCGAAACCGCTGAAGAGCGGCGATGGATGGGCTCACCTTTACCCCCTCTGGGTCGTCTTGCAGGCCGCCGGCGAAGACGCGAAGGATGAGACTCCCGAGCCGGCGTCGCCGCCGGCCATCTCGCTGCTGTCGCCCAGAGCCATGGAGATGGCCGGACGCATCGTCAGGTTCGAGGAGGAGCACCGGGAGAAGGCCAAGGTGAGGCGGCGGCAGGAAGTACGCCCCGGGGAGGGTCGTCTGGCTGTGTGGAGGCGGCGCCGACCACCGTACTACTGACAAGGTGTCAGTTTGAACTGGTCACCGGTTTAATCTCTGTGTGTGTGTGTGAATGTGTGCGTGTGTGTGTGTTCCAGCTGGCCCTCAGGCTGCGGCAGGAGATGCAGGAGCAGATGGTGTTGGCGGTGGCGAGCGCCGAGTCGGAGCAGCTGAAACGCTTCGAGGAGCTGATGGAGCTGAAGCAGAGGCAGGAGTTCCAGACCATGAGGGACATGATGGACCGGGAGTGAGAACACTGCACACACACACACACACACACACACACACACACACACACACACCACACAGCAAACAGTTTCTCCCTCCATGACATCAGTGTGTTAAATTTCAGAGGTCGGTTGTGTTTTATATTCTGAAGGTGACGTCTTTCTGGGACCTCTAGCATGTTTCAGACTCTGAGCTGTGTGTGTGTGTGTGTGTGTGTGTGTGTGTGTGTGTGTGTGTGTGTGTGTGTGTGTGTGTGTGTGTGTGTGTGTGTGTGTGTGTGTGTGTGTGTGTGTGTGTGTGTGTGTGTGTGTGTGTGTGTGTGTGTGTGTGTGTGTGTGTGTGTGTGTGTGTGTGTGTGTGTGTGTGTGCAGGACTAAAGAGAGCATGGGCCGTCAGGAGAAGCTGAAGGAGGAGCAGCGCCACAGAATGAAGGTGAGACCCTCGGACCCAGGAAGCTCCCCCAGGCCTCAGCGCGGCACCTCACCGTGCTCCTGCTGCGCTCCCACCAGATCCTGAACCTCCGCCTGCGGGAGGCGGAGCAGCAGCGCCTGCGGGAGGCGGAGCTGGAGAAGCAGCGGCAGGCGGAGGGCCGCGACCGACTGCGCAGCCTCAACACCGTCCAGGAGGAGATCCTGCAGCTCAACCAGCTGCTGGAGCCCTCCGCCTCCTCCTCCAGCTCCTACACCACCCGGGGAAACCAGCTGTGCTCGCAGGTGTCGGAGGTCGTCCGCAAGACGACGGAGGTCAGTGCAACCCGAAGACCGCCGCGTCCAAACTGAGACAAACGCGCCACACGGTGGGGGGGACGCTTGTCTGTCTGCAGGGGGAGTTCCCCAGCGTGGACGACATGGCGGTGGCGGAGCGGGCGCTCCACCACATGAGGGCGCTGATCCGGCTGACGCAGGAGGAGGCGGCGCGGCTCCGAGAGGAGGCCCAGAGGGAGCAGGAGCAGGAGGAGCAGCGCAGGACGCAGGCGGAGCTCCAGGCGCAGCAGGAGGCGCAGAAGAAGGCGGCGCAGTCGGCCAAGGAGAAGGCCCAGCGGCGAGGTGACGGGGGGGGACTCCGGCGGCACAAACCCCCCGTTAGCGGAGGGGGAGGGGGGGGCACGCTCTGTGGGATTTAACCGGACCGTGTTCCCACAGGCCTGCAGAACAGCGCGGACGACGCCACGCTGAGGTGGTACCGGGGCCTGCAGGAGGCGGCGGCCGGCGCCGTCCAGTCCTTCCAGCAGCTCAGCTCTCCACAGGACAGCCAGGTGAGAGTGTGTCCTCTCTCTCTCTCTCCCTCTCTCGCCCTCCCTCCCTCCATTCTCACCGCCGTCCCTCCCCAGACGAAGAAGCTGAAGCTGGAGCTGCAGAAGGCCGCCACCATCCCCGTCAGCCAGATCTCCAGCAACTCGGGCTCGCAGCTCCGCGAGATCTTCGACAAGATCGACCGGCTGCTGTCGGGCCGCGCCGTGGCGTCGGCCGGCCGCGCCGCCTCCACCTCCACCTCCCAGCACCCGCAGGCGCTCGGCTTCGTCAGCTACAAGCTGGCGGAGAAGTTTGTGGTGAGTAGGGCTGCCTGTGGATAGGGGGAGGAGCTTCAGCTTCCTCCCTCACTGACTCCCCCTCCCCCCCCCCTTGCAGAAACAAGGCGAGGAGGAGGTGGCGTCCCACTACGAGGCGGCGTTCCCCATCGCCGTGGTGGCGTCGGGCGTGTGGGAGCTGCACCCCCAGGTGGGCGACTTCATCCTGGCTCACCTGCATAAGAAGTGCCCCTACGCCGTCCCCCATTACCCCCCCATGAAGGACGGCACCCCCGTGGAGGAGTACCAGAGGTGAGGGCGCTCCCCCCCGCCGGTTCCAGGCCCCCGAAAGCGAGGGGGGCGTGGCTTCTGGGCTCAACGTGTCTGTTCCCGCAGGATTCTGGGCTACCGGGTGGACGAGTCGGGGGTGGAGGGCCAGGACAGCTTCCTGAAGAGGATGTCGGGGATGATCCGCCTGTACGCCGCCATCATCCTGCTGCGGTGGCCCTACAGCAAGCAGGGGGTGAGGTGGCCACACAGCTAGCGTTAGCCTGTGTAGCCTAGCGGTAAATGACTGTGGAGAGACGAAGAGGAGACGTTGGTCTGACCGGAGCCCGTTTAGTCCTGAGAATCAGTCACATAAAACATAATCGAATAATAAAAGACAATAAAATACATCACATACGAAAATACATAGAAATAGTTGTCTCCTCGGCTCTAAACACGTTAAATGTATAAAAGTATCTTATGGTCAATGCTCAAGTGTCACGCCTCTGGTGAAAACGGAGCTCATGCTAGCTCCTCCACGGCTCAACACGACGCTGTGATGGCGGCCGTGGAGAAAACGTGACTGCAGCAAAACTTCTACAAAACACTGCTTGACTTCGACAAAACTCTCAACAATAAACACAGATAGTTACACCGTCAGTGCGGATTCCAACGTAGACCAGGTAATAGTCACCAAAACTAACTTTAAATGAGTTTACCTGTAGAGAGACGGAAGAGGAGACGTTAGTCTGACCAGTTTAATTCTGAGGCTGCGCCGGCGTGGCTCTTCTGGTCCCCACAGTGAGCGTACAGCACCCTCTACTGGTGTGGATGTCCAGGTACATGACAAATAAAACACTTAGTTCTAAAATATACAAAAAATAGAGGGGGTGTCTTGTTTGTAAATGAAAACTTAAAATATAGTGCTTTTCAACCTACTACATGCCCGGTCCTCTCTTCTGACCCCCCCCCCCGTCCTGTGTTTCAGTCTACGCCTCACGGTCTGAACCACGGCTGGCGCTGGCTAGCTCAGATGCTCAACATGGAGCCTCTGGCCGACGTCACGGCAACGCTGCTCTTCGACTTCCTGGAGGCCAGTCCTGATCTCACACACACACACGTTTTTTACAGCTCCAGTCCGCCTGTTAGAGCCTCACGTTTCCATGGCGACTGAACACGTTGACCTTTGACCCCCCTTCAGGTGTGTGGAAGCGCGCTGATGAAGCAGTACCAGAGCCAGTTCTGGAAGCTCCTCCTGCTGCTGAAGGAGGAGTACCTGCCCAGGTAAACGTCTCCACCCGCCCCTCCCCCACCCCCTCCACCCCCCCCCTCGCCTCCTCCACGTCCTGACTCCCCGGCCGCTCTTCTGCAGGATCGAAGCGGTGACCAGCACCGGACAGATGGGCTCCATCATCAGGCTCAAGCGCTTCCTGGAGGTACGTCAGAGAAACGTCTTTAAAAAAGTGTTGAATTTACAAAACGTTCATTTGAAGCAGAAGAAGAACCGTTTTGATGGTTTCTGCCAGTGTGGCTTCGTGGCGAATTCATTCAGAAGACACGAGCTGCAATTCCCTGTTTAGATAGTTTATTTATTCGTGAACATTTGCTAAAATAAACAAATGGAATGAATAAAAACAAAAAACGTTGCAACTCAGCTTAACTTCTCAATAATACAAAATGTTGGTGGTTCAGTTCATGTTTTCATTGGTAAATATGTGTGGTGATGTCATTTTTATCTGAATACATGCTCTTCTTCTGTACACGACGAGTATACAATGAATAGTATATGTATTCATAGCGTTCATGAAAATGATCATAACTTCATGATTTTATTAAGAAATTCTCAACACAGACGAGTGAAGATACAGACTATTGACCGACTTGCAGTAAATCAGGCTGAAATACTGCGTTTCACATAACTTTAGCTGTGATTGATTAAACGAATCAACTCACAAGTTTTGTTAAACAGGATCAGCTCCCCCTGGCGGCTGGCAGAGGACCTGCACGTGTCCCAGCTGCAATTTAAAAAAACACCAAGAAAAGGCTTTTTTTTGTTTGTTTTTAATTTAATTCAGGACGCCGGAGACAAAATCTTAAATGTATGCAGTGTGTTTTCTGTGCAAACTTAAAAAGCAGAGTATTTTTTCCCCTCCTGCAGACGTCGCTGCAGAGCCGGCAGATCGCAGAACCCAAAGGCCAGCTGAGTCCCGGGTTCTGGAGAAGCTGAGTCCCGGGGGGTCTGGAGGACCAGGACCCGGGGGGTCTGGAGGACCAGGACCCGGGGTTCTGGAGGACCAGGACCCGAGTGTGTGGGTCAAAATTACAAAACTTTAGAGACTCATCGTAACGGTCTTAACGTCTAGTCGCAGCGTCACAGAACTGGACTGGAAGACGTCGTTCGAAACAGAAACGAGTGTTTTTAAATCCACCGTGTGGAGCAGAGAATTTACTTTTAATCACTATGAGAGCAGGAAGCTGAGTTTGATCAACTGTGTGTGTTTGTGTGTGTTTTAATACAACATGAGCCATAAAGCACGCGTGTGAATCAAACTTGTTTCTCCTTCATTTTGACTTTCGTTCAGTGTGCGTGAGATTAGAAGAAACACGGTTTACGTAACACCAAATTCGTAAAATAAAAAGTGTTCACAGCTGCGTTGAGCACGTCACACAGGCGACGGTGTAGTTAGTACGCCGGGACACGGGGGGGCGCTGTTGCTTTTTTGTAACGAAACCACCCAGACGTGTGTTGCAGAGAACAAAACGCTATAAACGTGAACAGAATGGAGAGAACTCGACATTCATGTGGACTGATGACGCATCGGACGCTTTCGGCGGGTGAGTCTCAACTATTAAACTCCCGACATGAACTAGAAAACGAGACTTACAGACCCCGAGTCATACCGCTGCAGAGCCGCCATGTTTGTTTGGAGCGGCGGTGAGTTGCGCATGCGCAGTAACGTTGCTCCGACTGACCGCTATAGTAATACGACAGATTTTAACTCTTATTTACTAGAATTGAAATGTTGGTTTGCGCCTTTGTGATATTAAAATAAAAGGAATACTTTAAGAATAAATAGGGGAAGAATATGAGAAAAGGAAACATACAACTTGGGGTTTGATAAAAGATCGTTGTCTTGTGGAAAATGTACTTCTTTCCAACTTAAAAGTCATAAATATCAGTAATATCAATCCATTCGTCCACTTACAGATTAGTTTTAACCATTTTGTTGTAATAACCATCCTCCAGGCAGCTTGAAGAATCTGAAATACTGTAAACATTTATCACAAGAGAAGGAATCTGAAAACTGCAAAAAATTCGATTTCACCCTTTTTCCCGCTTTTGCTTTCACTTTTATTTCTTTATCTTTTGTTCTTTCTTTTCCTTATATCTCCTATTTCCGTCTTCTGTTAACACAGTGAGCTGCTTTTCATTTGTAGTAAGCCTCTGGAAAGTTTTTTGTTCTGTTTTTCGTTGGGCCCGAAAAGCATAAATACTATTGATAAAATGTTATCTCATTGTTGTTTAATCTTCCAAATTTCTCATTTCTCATGATCCGCCTTTTTTTAATGGTTTCCAGCATTACAATATCATGTCTATCATTAATAAAGTAAGTTTTAAAGAATGTATAGAATATTTGAAGTGTTTGGTTGCAGAGGTGTTACATAACTGCCCTTTTCCACCCCAGACGCTGAATATATTCAAATTATAATGCATCTCAGTGAACTTTTCTGGAAATCAACATGTGTTTCAGTGTAAAATTTTGACAGGATTAAACAAAGTGAGGGATTAAATCCAACGGCTTGTTCGTGTTTGTTGTCAGACACGAGTCGTAAGTTTAAAAAAAAACCAAAAAACGATTTATTTGAGCAGAGTGAAAAAACTGCAATGTAGGAGGAGGAGGAGGAGGAGCAGCGTCAGGTGAAGGAGTCTCCGAACACGTTTCCGTAGGACGTCTTCAGGAAGTGGACGTAGTGCTGCAGGCTGCGGTTTGTGGAGTCCGACTGCTCCAGACGCTCCTTCAGGTTCTGCAGCTGGGAGCGGAAGCGCCGCTCCATCTGAACACACACACACACACACACACACACACATGAGAAATGGGGGGGTCCAGGTTCCAGGTCTGGGTGTGAGGATGAACCCACCTCCTCCTTGCTCCGCTGCAGCTGGTTGAGGTCGGTCCGGGCCCGGCTCAGCTGGTTCTGCAGGTCCAAGGCTTTGGACTGAGACTCTCTCTCCCTGTGGAAAACCCTCTGCATGCTGCTGTCCGCCTGCAACACACACACAGGGAGAGCTTGACGCCCAGTCCAGCGTCCAGGGCTGTGTGGTGGGGTATATGGGGGGGTCCAGACCTGTCTCTGGGCGTCGTCCACGGCGTGCTGCAGCTGCCCCGACACCACGCTACACTCTCTGCTCTTCTCGTCCAGCTGCTGCTGGAAGTTCTGGACGCTGGCGTCCTTCAGCAGCACCGCCTGCGACAGCTCCTTCCTCTGCAGCGTCGCGGCCTCCAGCTCCCTGCATCCAGGGTGGGGGGGGGAGGGGGGGGTGGAGGAGACGTGAGCCACCGGCGGGGGCCCGGGTTCCGGTGCCACGTCAACCCGGTTCCGTCTTACCTCTCCAGGTTGAGGATTCTCCCCTTGAGCGCCTCGTTCTCCTCGTGCAGCAGCAGCCTCCGGCTCTGGAACGTCTCCAGCTCCGCCCCCTGCTGCTCCACCTGCAGGGGAACCCGGGCGGAGAACGTCAGCGGTTCTCCACACCGTGGTGTTTCGATTCCTCTCTTCTTCTTTTTTTTTACGATTTCTGAGACGTTTTAAGTGAAGAGTCCACACGTCCAGGCGATGGAGCGGAGAGTTACTGGCGTCAGAGCCAAAGTGAGAAGGTGAATTTGTGGACAAATATGTATTTATTTGAATATTTATCCATTTGTTTATTTATTCATTGATACATTTATTTATTTGAATATTTATGATTTATTTATTCATTCATTTGTCCATTTATCTATATTTATTTATTTGAATATTTATCATTTATTTGTCCATTTATCTATTTATTTGAATATTTATTCATTTATACATTTATTTATTTATGTATTTATTTGAATATTTATAATTTATTTATTCATGTGTCCATTTATCTATTTATTTATGTATTTATTTGAATATTTATTCATTTATACATTTATTTATGTGTTTATTTGAATATTTATCATTTATTTATTTATGTATTCATTTGAATATTTATTCATTTATTTATTTATGTATTTATTTGAATATTTATCATTTATTTATTTGTCCGTTTATCTATTTATTCATTTATTTTAATATTTATTCATTTGTTTATGTATTTATTTGAATATTTATCATTTATTTATTCATTCATTTGTCCATTTATTTATTTATGTATTTATTTAAATATTCATCATTTACTTATTTATTCATTTGCCCATTTATCTATTTATTTTTTATTTGAATATTTATCTATTTATTTATTCATGTATTTATTTTTTAACATAAAGAATCTTGGATGTGTGAGTGATTGCACCAAATGTATTAAATGTCACATGAATGAATTACATTTTTTTTTTTTTGATATTTTTGGGATCTGATTTTTGTTTTTATTTCTTAACTTGCGATGATTAGAAGAAGCCTCTCCCAGGAGGTTCAGGCTCGCGGCCCAGACGGTACCTGGTGCCTGACGTGGGCCAGGGCGGAGGAGTTCTCCACGTTCCTCCTCTGCGCCTCCTGCTGGGCCTCCTGCAGCTGCTCCTCCGTCCTCCTCAGCCGCTCCAGCAGCTCCTTCCTCAGCTGCTCCTTCTCCGCCTGCAGGCCGAGCTGCGCCTCCTCCAGCTTCCCCCGCTGCTCCTCGGAGAGCCGGCGGGCCTCCTGCAGCTGACAAAAAACACCAAAAAACCTCCTTTTATGTTCATAAGTTCTCATCCGATTTCACAACACTAAGTTGAATATGTTGGTTTTTTTTACCACATCTCAAAAACCAAGTAGAATTCCACAATAATTTCCTCTTAACAAAACCTCCTGGTGTAAAACTTTTAATTTCTTTCGGTTTGAAGCTCATTTTTTAGCAGTAAACATTGTTATGGCAGAAAATGCAGCCTTGTCAACTTGTTATGTAGATAGATAGATAATAGATAGATGATAGATAGATAATTACTTTATTCATCCCTGAAGGGAAATTGTTTTGTTGCAGCAATCTGGTACATACGAATATTATAAAATACAATAAAATATTAATAAAAGTAAGAAATAAAAATATCTGGGTATAAGACATAAAGTAAAACACAGAACGGAACATGGGCACTTAGAAATAAGCAGGAGATAAAAGCAAGATAAATAAATAGTAAGGTGCAGTGGCAGAGCCATTAGAAGTAGGAATTATATAATAATAATAACAATAATACAGATAACAATGTGTAATAATGTATAATACTCGTGTTTAGTACTACTAATAATGGTAGCAATAAAATAACAATAACAATATGGTAGCAATAAAATAACAATAACAATATATATATATATACAAATCAGTAATAATAATAATATCAATAGTAATAGTATACTTATAATGTGGGAGATTAACTTTCTATCTGCTGCTCCGGGTATAACGTCCCGATCGGACCCCTGCTGGGTCTGAAGAGAGTCGAAGGGTTTCCCATCTTGATAAAAGTCATTTTAAAAAGTTTTAATAATAATTTTTAAAAAAAATTCTAAATATATGACAAAATTAAAGATTTTTTTAAATTTTTCTTACAGTTTAAAAAGTTTAAGTCGGTGGAGGTTTTAGAAAAGAGCGTGGTCATAGAGCTGTGTCGGTAGGAGCGACTACCTTCTTCTGGTATTTGGCCACCAGGGACTCGTATTTCCTGACGGACGACTTGAGGTGACGAGCTTCAGCCTGAACTCCTCGCAGCTCCGCCTCCCCGGACGACAGCGCCACCTGGGGGGGGGGGGGGGGGGGGGGGGGTCGCAAAAACGTCTTGGGTCTCTGGACGCCGTCGCCATGACGACACTGTGTGTGTGTGTGTGTGTACCTGCAGTCTCTGTCGGTCCAGCTTCATGGAGCCGTTCTCAGAGCCCAGGGTCTGGACCTGGTCCCGGAGCTCCTCCCTCTCCACCCGGATCGTCTCTTCGGCGGAGCGAAGAGAAGAGTTCAGCTCCGTCAGCTGCCTGGGAGGAAGGAGGGAGACACGGTGTGTGTGTGTGTGTGTGTGTGTGTGTGTGTGTGTGTGTGTGTGTGTGTGTGTGTGTGTGTGTTGTGTTCACTTACAGTCGGAGGACAGAGATTTGCTCCTCCAGTTGTCCCCGAGCAGCTGCTTCAGACGAGTGACGCAGGCACCAATCAGAGGACGAGGAGAGAGCCTGGGACAGCTGAGACTCCTGACACACACACACACACACACACACACACACACACACACACACACACACACACACACACACACACACACACAAACACAATTGAAGCACAAATATGTTGGATGAGAATTGGTGTACTGATTGAAATGATGTTTCACCTTTTTTAACTGATGTGTTTCACCTCTTTTGACTGATGTGTTTCACGTCTTTCACCTCTTTTGACTGATGTGTTTCATTTCTTTGAACTGATGTGTTTCACCTCTTTTAACTGATGAGGTTCACCTCTTTTAACTGATGTGTTTCAGCTCTTTTAACTGATGTGTTTCACCTCTTTTAACTGATGTATTTCAGCTGTTTTAACTGATGTGTTTCATTTCTTTTAACTGATATGTTTCACCTCTTTTAACTGATGAGGTTCACCTCTTTTAACTGATGTGTTTCAGCTCTTTTAACTGATGTGTTTCACCTCTTTTAACTGATGTATTTCAGCTGTTTTAGCTGATGTGTTTCACCTATTTTCACTGATGTGTTTAACCTCTTTTCACTGATGTGTTTCACCTCTTTTGACTGTGTTTCAGCTCTTTTCACTGATGTGTTTCAGCTCTTTTCACTGATGTGTTTCAGCTCTTTTCACTGATGTGTTTCACCTCTTTTCACTGATGTGTTTCACCTCTTTTAACTGATGTGTTTCACCTATTTTCACTGATGTGTTTCACCTCTTTTGACTGATGTGTTTCAGCTCTTTTCACTGACGTGTTTCACCTCTTTTCACTGATGTGTTTCAGCTCTTTTCACTGATGTGTTTCAGCTCTTTTCCCTGATGTGTTTCAGCTCTTTTCACTGATGTGTTTCAGCTCTCCCACTAACCTTCTCCTGCAGTTGTTGTTTGAGCTGCCTCACAGTCTCCTCAGCTTGCGTGACCTCCTGGGAGAGCCGGTCCACGGTGCCCTGCTCCTCCTGCTCCTCCTGCTCCTCCTGCTCCTTCTGCAGCCTCGCCGTCTGCAGCTCCTCCTGCAGAACGCGCAGCTCCTCCTGCTGCTGCTCCAGGCGCCGCTGCATGCCCTGCACACGCCACATTCACCGATGCACTGATGTGCTTCACCATACAGACCGTGAGAGTTCCAACACCAGTACCTGATAAGGCCCTCACACGTATGAGAAGTACTACGAAGTGTGTATTTCCCTTGTTTGAAAACCTCGTTCGGTGGATCAGGCGGAATCCTCCTTCACCACATGTGTACCTGAATCTGAGCAGACAGATGAAGCTTCTCGGCTTCAGCTCGGCTCAGCTGAGACTCCAGGTGTCGGCGGGTTTCCTCCAGGACCCTCGAGAGCTCCTGAGTCGTCTCCACATTTTCCTGCGCAGAATGAAACTTTAAATAACATTTTCTTATCTTATTTACACAATCATGTCTTTGAATTTGAAACGGCATTTATTGAACCTGTTTAAACAGAAAAAGACTCTCCTGTTAAATATATAAAAGAATCTTGTAATGTTGTAGTAAAAAACTTAATTGTTGTACTGCACTCAATCTTTTGAAAACAAGACATAAGAGATCGATATACTTCAATAAATAAGTCCAACATAAATACTTTGCGGTCAGTAAAGGTCATAATTCACTCAGTTACTGCGGGGTGGCGGGGAACTTTATTTTGTAGAGAGACGGGGTTTCCGGTCGGAAGTATTTTGGTGTTACACTCGTGTTGGAGAGGAAGAGAGAAAAGAAAAGAGCTACTGAGAAGTGTGGTTGAAATGGGGAGTAAAGTTTGGAGTTCCCTCGTCTGGTTGTCTGGAGCCAAAATCATAATCGTGATTAAAATTTGGTTAATTGCGCCGCCCTGCTATGAAGTCAACGACTTCCTCTTTTAACTAAGTTTACTCTCTATCTAGTTTACGTGTAACTGTTTCTTCTTCTCCTTCTTTTTTTTTGCCAATGCTCCGTCTTCTGCTTTGCTTCTTCACGAGATCTAATCAGAAACTTGTCCATTATGCTCCCAGTGCCCCCTGCAATGGCACTGCTCCCCCACTAGTGGGTGCCCAATGCTTCTTTGCTGGAAGCGAACAGGAAACGAGTAGAATCCATTTTTCAAACCTTTTCCAGGTCCAGGCGCTCGGTGAGCCGCGACGCCTCTTTCTCTTTGACGGACAGTTTGATGGAGAGTCGCTGCAAGAGGAGAACAGACCCTCGGGTGACTGCGGGCAGGAGGAGGAGGAGGAGGAGGAGGAGGAGGAGGTGCTCACCATGTTCTCTGCTTCACTGTGCACCAGCCTCTTCTTGACGACGTCCCGCTGCTCGGACCACAGCAGGGATTCCCTCTGTGAACACACGAGCACAGGGTGAAATCCTGGCCGCCGGCTCCTCCTCCTCCTCCCTGCACTAAGCCCCGCCCCGCCCCCTGCCCCGCCTCCTACCTGCCGCCCGCTCCACCCTCTCAGGAGCTCTCGGAGGCTCCGATTGGTCCTGTCAAACATGGCGATCTTCTCCAGCAGCAGGTGCTGCTGATGCGCCAGTGACGGCGCCGGCCGCCGCTCCTGGTAGGGAAGCAAGGTCAGCAGGATTTACACTCCCCCTTTTTTTAAACGAGCTTTTCACGAAAGTCACCTTGGCGATGCCGTCGACCGACTGTTTGAGGCTGGCCAGCTGGTTGGCCACCGCCACGCCGTCGATTTCCGCCTCCACCAGCGCCCTCAGGAGCGCGTCCGTCTGTCCGGGGTCCCCCTGGGGGTCCGTCCTGCAAGAGGGACAGACACAGAGGCCCTGACACCAATGTCCCATTGGAGATGGAAGACAAATCGCCGCTGGGAGTCCCGGTGTTCTAACATCTGGAACGTCCAGAGTCCCAACAGAACCAATCTACCTGGACTAGCGTTCAGGCGGTCGGAGTCTAACTCAGACTCGTCCAACGCCAGATGTTTGCGCTAAAATCTGCTCCTGGAGCCGCGGAGGTGAAAGAGTCAGTGCTTTTCTGTGGGATTCAGCAGCAGGGAGTTTTCAGACGTGTCACACTGATGTCAGGAGACGAGCGTCTGATGGGAGGGAAGCTTTGTTTTGTAGTTTAAAGTCCTCGTGAAATGAAAACTCGACCTCCAAAACACTCTGGCTGTCACTTCTGGAGACATTTTTATGCTAACTGTCGAAGCGCTTTTCTGACTGCGCGGAATCACTGGAGATGAGTCCAGGTATTACTTGATCGGCTACTAGCCGCTTGAGCTACAGCTCCCGCTAGCCGCGCGAGCTAGCAGCTAGCCGCTCCTGCCGCCCGTGCTCCTTTTCTCCTCTCTCGGTCTCTTCCAGGCTCAATCTTTCGTCAAGGCTCATAAAACGCCGACTATAACTTCAAAACACTGTAAAAACTTGGATATTTAAGAGGGAAACAAGCCGATATAAACACAACAGATGGAGATCTGCACAACTCCTGACGTCACGCCCACGAAGAAGGATTCCCCCCGACTTCGTCGGCTGGAGATTCAAAATTCAAATAACTTTGTTGTGCGACAACAGTGGTGGGGCGGAGTCGGAGGAACCTTAGGAGTAGTAGCCCAACTATTGTTTTTTTGCAAAGTAGTGTTTTACATTTCACTCGGACTTTAAGGAAAGACTTTTGGCTGGACGGTCTGTCTCCGGTCACTGTGTTCCAACATTTGACTGAGATGCTGGTATGATTACACTTCAGTACATATTTAAACTTTTATTAGACCAAAAACTGTCATTTAGAGAGTAAATCTCTGCGTGAACAGATACGAAGACTGAATTATCACAGTGTTAATCAGAGAAACCGCCTATGGAATAAATAATTCACGCGCTCACTCACAGGTGACACTGAACTGGATCGTGGTTCTTAAATGAACAGTGAGGTGTTTTCTGGTTATTTGGTCACACCTACAGGAGGACAGACATTGGGAGTGTGATTGGATAAGACCTGTAAACCCCTTATAACACTTTATTTCCCCCTTCTTCTTCGTGTTCCTGCGGTATTCCCGCGAGATATAGAGGAGTTTGTTACGGACGAGTTCTAAAAGTTCTAAAAGCTTTGCGGCGTTGATCCACAAGTAAAAACACCGAGGCCGTGTCCTACTTCTTCTCCTGCTCGTCGAGGAGGACGCGGAGGTTTCTGGACACTGCGCTCAGCTCTTCCTCCTGCTCCTCTTCATCACGTGGACGTCCGGCGTCTCTCTCTGTGGCGTGACGCTGCTCTCTGCTCGTCTGTTCAACACACACACACACACACACACACACACACACACACACACACACACACACACACACACACACACACACACACACACACACACACAATAACCTGCTACTTCGAATCTCAATCCAAGGTCGACCCTCCCTTTGACCCGTCCCACAATTTAGCAGCTCTGCTGTGTGGGCGGAGCCAGTGCAGCTCACACAGACACAGCAGATTCTGAAGGCAGCTCCTGTGATCCGATATTCAAATGGAGGAAATTAAAGGAAAAGCTGGATTTGTGGACACAAGCGGTTTGTACAGAGGTGTCGCGTGCTGTTTGATGACGGATCAACAATCATTCAGCGTGTGACAGAGTATCCGAGTATCAGAGTATCCGAGTATCCGCGGAGCAGCAGCAGGGCTCCTGACTCATCTACCAGGTGAAGCTCACCTGGTCCCTGCGGGCACCCGCATCCCTCCTGCAGGAGAGTCTCCCGGGGGGGATCCAGGGCTTCTGCACCTTCACGTCCACAGGTTTCTTCACGTTCTGCTGCAACGGAGGAGGGAAATAAGAGAAGAGAAACTACAAACCTCCTCCCGGACCGCAGGGACAGAACTGAGAGCAGCATGCAGTCCACCGACCGACCTGGCTCGTGCGGCTGGGGCTCCTTCTCATGTGGACGTGTACCGGTGTGGTCTCCGGTACGTGTACGTGAACGGGCGGCGGTGAGAGTCTGGTCTTCATTCTTCAACGAGGTGTGAAATTCGCCTCTGAAATCCCAGTTAAAGGGCGACTTTGCGACATTAAATCTGTACTTTCGTCTCGGGAGCGAGCGGTGGTTCGGACGCAGGGACGACGCTCCTGATTGGTCCGTTTGGCAGAATGCCGTGCTGTGATTGGTGGACACGGGTCGAGAGTATGCGTTGCTAGTGGCAACGACGGACCGGAGTCGCTGGCCGTGGTGCGTTCAGGAAAATCCGAAAAAAAATAAAGTCTCACTCTTCTCTTTGTCAGCTTCATAGACATAATAAAGTAAAATAATGTATGAATACATGAATAGTAAAGTATGAAAATGTATGGGAAATATAACAATACTGTATGGATGTATAAAATGTATGAAAAGTATGATAATATAATAGTATGATAGTATGATAATGTATGAAAAGTACAATAATTTCTATGGTCAGCTCATCAGTATTTAAAAAAAAAAATTGTGTTAATCCTCCATTGTGAGGATTCAGCATGAAGGTAATTTTTAGTTACTTTCACCCCATTTGATAATAACACTTCAAACTCAAAAAAGATTGAAATAACCCCCTGGTCAAAAACAATTTCAAAGTTGGTAGACAATGTTGTCCAGAACAAAACCAAGGCCTCAGGTTTTGTGTTTTTCTAACCTTCAGTAAGTCGTCTTTCCTCGGTGGAGAGGCGGTAGACGCATGAGCTGTACGCTCGTGTGTATATCTGCGACGTTGAAGTACTCTGAAGGCTATAAAACATGATGAAGCATGTGCTTCACATTTATGGACACACGGGAGGCAGCAACAGGTTAAATTATTCAAATATGACGAAACTGCCTCGGGCTGAACCGTCATTCAGCGGGAAATCAGCTTTAAATATGTATGAATTATGGGCCGTCCAGTGAAGATATACCTTATTATTCCTCTGTTGGGACGATGTGGAGAACTCGTCATTCCATCACAGGAGTTATAAAAACGATTTCTGATTCACTTCCACCACCTCTAACATGAAATCTCAGTTATTGTTTTTTAAATAACAGCAACAACCACAAACGTCCAATATGATCTAGAGTGGAGAAAACTAGTTAAAATATTGCAGAAAAGGTACAAAGACATGAAGAAAACATCTGCTTTTAAACATCTTTAGTTTATTGTTTTATAAATAGGTACAATTTTAACACAATGACATTTGTAATAATAATATATTGATACAAAAGACTGTAAAACCATATATTCCATTGGCAGCATATATTTGAATTTTGTGGCGTCCAAAAATGTGAAATTGATGGATTCAAGAAGAAGAAGAAACTGTTTTATTAACTAATTTGTCTGCAAAGTGATTGTCGTTTGACTGTAGTGTAACTTTAGTTTCGCTGTAGTTTGACTCTAAAGTAGCCTGTTTGACTGTAATGTAACTCTAGTTTGGCTGCAGTATAACTAGTTTTACTGAAGTGTAACTGCCGTGCAACTTTAGCTTCGCTGCAGTTTTGAGTATAATGTAACTGTAGTTTGACTCCAAAGTAACTTTAGTTTGGCTGCAGTGTAACTGACTATAGAGTATAGCTGTAGTGTAACTAGATTGAGTATAATGTAACTAGATTATTGTGTAACTAGTTTGACTGTAGTGTAACTGACTATAGAGTAACTGTAGTGTAACTAGTTTGAGTATAATGTAACTAGATTATTGTGTAACTAGTTTGACTGTAGTGTAACTGACTATAGAGTAACTGTAGTGCAACTAGTTTGAGTATAATGTACGTAGATTATTGTGTGTGTAGCGTAACTGAAGCGTGACTAAAGTAACTACATTATAGTGGAACTAGTTTGACTGGACTGTAACTGGATTGCAATGTCACTGGTTTGACGGGTTTCCACTTCCTGTCTCTGTCGACGGCACTTCCGGTTGTTAGCCCGTTAGCTCCCGAATTTATAAAATTTATCATTTTCAACGTTCTGGAGGGGAAACGTCGACGTTCCAGTAATATTGGAGATGTAGCACATATCTGCATCCGATCCATTTTCGTTTTGGTGGATATTTAGCGGGCAGCCGTCGCTCCTGGAGCCCCGCGCGGTGCTAACAGGAGCTAACCCCCGGTTAGCCTTCCGCTTGCGGCGGGACGATGTGCGGCCCGCGGAGGAGCCCACGGAGAAGCCCCCTCCGGCGGCTGCCGACATCCTCCGTACGCGGCCTCCCCTTCGCCCTGCTGCTGTTTGCCGCCTTCCGGCCCGGAGAGCCGTGTGCGGGCCCTCGGCCGGGCGCAGTGAGCAGCGACCCCCTCATCCTGTGCCGCGCGTGCGGACACGAGCTGGCCTCCGGGGCGGACGTCCGCTTCGTGCCCAGCGAGCTGGCGCTCTCCACCCGCAACGACACGCTGCTCGGCGGGCGCAGGGTCACCGTGCAGCTGCTGGAGAACCCCCAGGGATACCGCTTCGAGGCGCTCACCTTCAGGAGGGCGGACGTCACCCCGCACTGGCCCGCGGAGGGACACTTCTCCTGGTTCCGGGGCTTCTCGTGGAGCGTGGCCACCTGTCCCCGGTGTCACGTTCACCTCGGTGGGTCAAACTGGGCACCCTCTACCCCCTCTGTACCCCACAGTACCCCCCGGGAAATATTCGAACATCCCCATCAAGGGAGTAAGGTTAAAGTATATGAAGAAAATTAGATCCACACTTTCAACAGTTTGTGTACCTGGTACTTTCCAGAAACACCACCTGAAATTTCTACCATGTAAAACAAGTGCTACATTTGAACTGGTGTTCTGATCTTCACGAGATCAAAGCATTTTCTGTAAGGTGAATTCTTCATAAAACAAAAGTGTGGGGCAAGTCTGTCCATGTTAAGTGAAGAAACTATAGCGGTTTTATCATTTTAAATGTGAAGCTCATCTCAACCTTGGGTTTATCAAACACAATCTTCTGTACCAGGAAGTGTGTTGATCACTTCTCTTAACCAGCTCTTAAAACTCTGTACAGGTTGGGCCTTCCAGCCAAGCGACTGGCCAGAAACCATCTCAAAAGACGAGTTCGAGGCGTCGGAGCGAACCTTTGTGGCTTTGATCGCCCCGCGGCTTCTGCCGGAAGACTTTGCTTCAAGCCTGCTGATCATACCGAAATCCTTCAGAAGCTGACGACTTTTTTAGATCCGTTCTCCGAAGGTGCCTTCGCTGCGACCCGACGAGTGTATTTTTAAATAAACATCTATGCACCCGCTCGAAGACTCCCACACGTGTGTACACAGCAAGTTTTATTATTGTAACAAAGTAAGTTGTACACCTTTAATTTGAAACGGCATCTTTCCCCAGGAGAAGGAAAGGTGAAGTCGTCCAGATCGTTTTTTTCACTCAGGAAGCCAGGGGCCAAAATTTACAAGCAGGTTGTTTTTTTTTTCTCCATTTTATTCTTTATTAAAAATGTCATTTCAAATTGCATGGATCTGTAAAACAATACAATGGAACAAAACAAAAAAAAAATCCCATAGAAATGGCGTCAAAATAACCACTCTTCCCCCCCAACACACACAAAACCCCAGCATACTCCTGCCCTGCCCCACCCCACCCCCCCTCAGCTTATCCCCACCCCCCCCTCCCCCTAAACATTACAAGTCAAAGGAATGAGCCGGTACTCCTGAACCGCGTGATGAAAATAACTTCAAGGGTGCGACGTCCCAAATGAAAAAGGAGGGGGGAAAAAGTAAGAAATGTTGAGGTCTGCTAGCGCTAGGTCACTACACCATGGCTTCAGTGAAATCATCACGCAACCTTGAACAGGAGGAGGAATTCTGTGTGAACCATCTTTAAACTCTACTTATGAAGCTATCTGTTTTTTTTTGTTCTTTTTTTTGTCGTTTTTTTTTATCAATTTGGATTTTGGGGAAAAGGGCAAAGTGCCATTGGCCTTGATGAGTCAAAGGAAAACATGACATGGCACCAACAGGTGAAGAAGCTTCAGAATGGAAAAATGAAGCACACATTTTTTTTTAAAGAATTATTTAGAAAAAAAGAGAGAGAGAGGAGGAGGAGGAGGAGGGGGGGTAAAGAAAACCTTTGCTCCCAAACATGAGTGAAAAAAACCAAACAGGGAATAGAAGTTTGAGGGTCTTGATAGATGTTATTTCTTACTCATCTTCTCCTTCTTCGTCCTGAAACACAAACATCCGTCAGAAAACAAAAAACAAAACAAACCCCCCGCCATCGTCACGTTTATTCAAACAGTTGACGGTACCTCTCCGTCCTCTCCTTCGTCGTCATCGTCATCCTCTCCATCTTCATCTCCCTCCTCGTCGATGTCCTCAAGGCCCTCCTCGTCCTCTTCGTCGTCGTCTCCTTCGCCCTCCTCGTCGTCCATATCGGGGACCTTCACAAAGCAGTGAAGAGGGAATGTATCTGGCTGCTCCTCGCTGTGTGTGTGTGTGGGGGGGGGGGGGGGGTGGTGGACGTACCAGGTAGTACTGCAGGGGGTTCGGCCAGATGTCGTCCTTGATGACCTCGCCGAGCTCGTCGGCACCGGCGTCGGCGTGGTCGGTGAACCAGGTGAAGAAGCTCTCCGGTTCTTCATGTTGCCTCTTCCTGCCCGCTTTGTTCTGTGTCTGGCTGGAGCGCTTGGTCAGGTCCTGCAAAAACACACAGCCGGTGTTTGGATCTGGAGAAACTCTGGCGGCGGCGGACGTGAACATGAAGTCATTGGAAGAGCTGCAGACGGGGACGGAACGCACCTTTCCTGACTTCCATTTGATTTCCGTCGACTTTGAGGATGGGTCTCCACTTTCATTCAGATGGAACTCTTTGGAAAGTACTTTGTTTTCAAAGTACGGATTTTCATCAAAATACTATAAAAAAGTGTGACAAAAAGAACAAGTAAGAACACGTACAAACAGCTCGAAACTCTACGTGTGTGTGTGTGTGTGTGTGTGTGTGTGTGTGTGTGTGTGTGTAGAACAATACTTACAAAATCTATTCTGTAGCCTGACTTGATATCTTCAAACTCTGTCACCTCCACCCGGCTCAGGTAATGAAGCGCTTCTTCATCTTCCTCCCCGAGTAGAGCAGATACTGCAAGAGACAAGATGTCAGCCACAAACCAACACCCCCCCCCCCCCCCCTCTCCTCCTCCCCCCACAACCTCCTGTTCACCGGCTTACCCTGTGGATGGTTGACGAACGTGGTGACCCAGAAGTTGGGGATTTTGGCGATCAGTTCCGACCTCTTCTGAAAGAACGGCTGACGGAGTTTGTTGTATTTCTGTTCTACTTTGAGAATCTCCTCGCTGGCCTGTTCGTTCAACCTGAGGGGAGACGGACGCAATAGAAACTCAAGTTAAGAATTCCAACAACAGACGCAAACTTGTTTGAACTAAATTTAACATCCACGGGGGAAAAAAACAAAAAAGGGACTAATTTTGTTTGATCAAGTATGTAGTGTAGTGGTTAATACTCCTGAGCAAGATCATCGTGGACTAAAGTCAATACTCTTGTGTGTAGTTTGCATGTTTTCCCTGAGCATCCAGGGGTGTCCTCAGTTTCCCCCAACAAGGGCTGAGGTCTTACCACAATAGTCGCAGCTCCAATTCAATCTTTACACACAAAAGGCACAACTTCATTAATTATTTTTTCTCTTCTTACCTGTCAATTTCATTTTGAACCTCGTCGATGTGTTCAATGGCTTCTTGCTGCTCTTTCTCTGTGAAAACAAAGTTTACAAAATTAGGAACAAAGTTTGATTTGATATCCAACAAGGGGCGAAATTAGTTGAGGAAAGAGTGAAGGTGGGAAACGGAAAAAAGCTAAAAACATCTAATTGATTTTATCGGAGCAGCAGTTCCAACGTATCCCCACAAATCGCTGTGATCGAAACAAAACTTGGGATTTAAGTATTGTGGCGGCTCCACCGGTGTGCGGGGCATTAAAACGCCGCTTCCTCCCGGGTTTGTGGAGCCATGCGTGCGGGGAAAGTGGACCCGGTGTGCGGTGCTCCGGCGGCTCGCTGCCGGCTGCTGCCCGCCGGGCCGCGTGGTACGAATGTAGGGCACCACAGAGACACCCCCCCCACCCCCCTCCCCGATCCGGGACGGAGAGCAGCCGGGCACCGCTCGCCGTCGCACGCAGCCCCGGGAACACACGGTCCTCCACCCCGGGGGAGGGAGCCGAGCCGAGGCGAGCGGCTCCGAGCTTCTTATTCGGACCAAAACAATACGTTAGATAACATTACAACAACAACACGAGCTAACGGCTAACGTTAGCGCACATTCAGTAGTAAAGTCAAAACTTGTCCCCAAAAAAACCGCGGAATCTCCCCGAAAAAAAATCTCGATGGAGCCGGGCCACGTTCCCCAGTACCGCCCGGTAAAAAAAACCCGGTCGGTCCCCGCGTCCAACACATGGAACTCAAACTTCAGGAAGGCTTGACCGGAGCGGCCACGCTGGGGGGATGCTAAGCGGCTAGCACGGCCTCGGAGCCGGCGTGAACAATGCTGGAGAGCGCGGCGGCGTGCTAACCGCGGCTAGCCGCTCCGCTAACCCGCCACACCGCGCAGCTGCTCCCGCCACCAACAAAAACCCCCCACAAAAGAACCCCTCTCCGGGAGACTTCGCTCGAAACATTTCGCCCGACTTATCACCGACATTAATTCCCCCCCTCACTCCCCACAAAAAGAAGCCCGAAACAACACAAACAAGAGGAGAGCGTGAAAATGGCGCTGAGCGGAGGCCGCCATTCCCCTTACCGGAGGTCTCGTCCGCTCCGTCGTGGTTCGAGTTCAGCTCCTTTTTACTCACTTTCGCCGCCGACGCCGACATGTTTTCCGCGAGCAGGGTGACTTACAGACGTCTGGGAGGAAGAAGCGGGTCGCTTTGCGCGTGGTTTTCCCCCGATGAGAGGAGAGGTTCGCTTCGCCGTAAAGTTCAGCGTGCACGAGCCAACAACGTGCTGCTCTCCACACAATGTCTCCGAGCAGCGAGGAAGTCACCGCACAGCGCCGCGGACGCGCTCCTTTCATTAGGCGCGACGAGCCGCGAGCTCCGCCTCTCAAAGTAGGTCTTCCGAATCAGCCCGCCAGAGCCGCCGCGCGGCGCCCCGCAACGCCCCGCAAACAAAAAAAAATAAAAATAAAAATAAAAACACACACACAACCGTCCGGCACCGGGACACGCGCGGCAACCTGGGATTATTACCAAAACCGAGACGAATTTTTTTTTTTTTTTTTTTTTTTGAGAAACACGGGACCGGACAGAACCTGCCGCCGGAACCGCTGCGCACTTACAGGAAAAAAAAAAAAAGGAAAAAGACGCAGTGTCGCGCTTCTTTCTGGTACTCGCAGTAACTATTGCGTTACTTCACATACGTTACTCCATTTATTTATTTACATAAAGCTTCTATTGTGAGACAATTATATTGGGAAACAGTTATAAAGACGGAGAGACGCAAATAAATACCTACTTATTGTTCTTATTATTATATTCAATAGTAAACATAATAGCATTTCGTTTTAAAATTTTGAGATGGATTAACACCTAATTAACAATTAATTAACAAAGGTTTGTGTATTAATAATAGAGGTTAATAATAATTATGCGAAGATGGATTAACACCTAATTAACAATTAATTAACAAAGGTGTTAATCCGACACAAACAAATACCGACTTACTGTTATTATTATATTCAATAGTAATCATAAGAGTTCATTTAAAAATTTTGAGATGGATTAACACCTAATTAACAATTAATTAACAAAGGTTTGTGTATTAATAACAGAGGTTAATAATAATGATCAAAGTCAAAGTCAGCTTTATTGTCACGTGTGCTAATATGCATGACATACAGCACAGATGAAATTTCAGTCCTCTCGGACCCACAGTGCAAAAAGGCATGTAACAATATATTAAAAATAACTATTTAAAGATTTAAAAATATATACACCATATAATCATATAAACAGTAAAGTGACATGTACACAATGTCTCTTTTGAGGTAGAGTGTTATGTGAAGATTTATCATTATTATGACTAATTCATAAATGTATTCATTTGATTATTTCTGTTTTTATTGATTCATTTGTTTGTTTGTTTGTCGTTCATGATGAAAGATCTAGCGACAAAGGCGTCCAGAGAACAGACATAACTTCACATTGGCTGCAAAGCCATAATAAGGTATTTGGAGGTGCAGTGAAAAAAATGACACATAATATTGGTCAGACACGTTGTTTTTACAGCCTGAGTAAATTCATCGATTGTTTTGAAATTGGTCTGATTGTGCAACATCAGTGAACTATAAAAATGTGAGAAACATCCTGAGGAGCCAGGTAATAAACAAGGTTAACCCTTTATAGGACACATAGGATATACATGTATGAATTTATATTTTAGCTCCCAGGTAAAGGTTTACCATTACATCCAATCGTGCAATTAAATCTCATACAAAGCAACACAAAGAAAGAGAAAAATAGATAGAAAAAAGAAAATAATAATAATAGCACATTTTATTTGTGTAACGCTTTTAAAAACACTCAAAGGGGAGCTTAATGAGCTCAAATATTACCTTTACAGCACTACTATCCTACAATATAATTTGTTTTTGACAAATAAAATCCACTCAATGTGACTCATGAAACTTATTGTGTGTGTGCTGATCTGTGTTTATTCAAAAACAGTCTGTCACGCATAAATCCACATTACCGACGGTCAATAGGAGATATTTCGCTGAAGCAAAGCGGAAACACACTGCCGTTAAAATAAACATCGCAAGAATTGTGTAAATATTAAGCACATCCATGCAGACATGAGGTCCCATGGACCAAACCAGGCCAAACCAGGCCAAACCAGGCCCACCCGAGGGTCGATCCAGTCCGGCCCCCAGGAGGAGGGTGTCCAGTGGAAATCCCTTTCATCTGTCCAGTGGAAAACTCTTTCATCTCCAAACAGTAGCTGTAGTTTCTGACGCTCACTGTGGATGGCGCCATTGCAGTTAGAGTCGCCGTGGTAACGCAGCAGCAGAGAGCAGATGGAAACTGGTTCAGACGTTTAGCATGAACCGTTGTTAAAAAGTTTCGCTTGTTCAGGTTTTCCCGAAACTACATTTAAAATTTAACGTCTGAATGTAGTTTCCATTGGTTGTTTTGCTCATGGAAGCTTTGGCAAGTCAAGTCTTGCTATTTTCATGTGCTGCTTTGATATATATTTCTGAATTGTTGGGGTGAAGGGTACGTTTTTATAACGTTTTACAAAAAAAAACTATTCACCAAAATTGCATGAACTTTTCAGGGAGGATTTGTCCTCATCCAAGGAAGGTTCCATTGAATTTTGCGAGCGATCGGGTCAAAGGTCAAGGTGGAGGTCACGGAAACGCAGCCAGTTTTAAGCCGATTGTTGTCCAGACAATGATACGAGTGATCTCGTGACTATTCACTGGAACTGTATGAAACCTTCAGCGATGATTTGTTCCTATCCGAAGATGGTTTCCATTAAAGTTTACGAGCGATCGGTTCAAAGGTCAAGGTGGAGGTCACGGAAACGCTGTCGTGACTCGGATAGGGAATTAAAAAATGTTTTTTTTATAAAGAACATTTTGACATTGATCGGGTTGTAACAAAAATATGTTTTTGACCTTGTGGGGATAGTTAGTCCAAAACACGCAGACAAAAACCATAACCTTCGCCAACATTGGTGAAAGTAGTGAATATATGCAAGGACGTTTCATGAAAATAAGGGAGCTTCACTTGAGTTTGCTTCTCTTCGCACTCTTAAAAATCTGACAGACGTCCCCTTCACACTGCAGGCTGTGTTCTGCTGGGGCCTGCTGCTGCTGCAGGGGGGGTGTGGGGGGGTAAGGGGGGGTAGCGTTTTGGTTGGTGGCAGACCTGGACCATGTGGTCCTGCGGCGGCCAATGATGCCCCGCCGGCCTGCGCAGCCCGTCGGCTCGCTGTCAGGATCAGCTGCAGCGCTCTGCAGGGGGGGGGGGGGGGGGGGGGGGGAGCCTGAAGGACTCAGACCGGCAAGGGGAGAGTGCAGCTGGAAGAGGGAGGGCGAGGAGACGAGGAGGCGAGGAGGCGAGGAGACGCACGCTGGGCGACGACGGCGGCAGCGACATTTACTGCCTCAAGATGTAGGAGGCCCGCGGCGGCGGCGGCGGTGACGGTGTGTCAGCGAGTTTGCGGCTTCAAGGAGAGCGAAGGTGGGGGAAGGAGCGTCCCGACAAGTCCTTCCTCACTTCCAGGGAGGATGACGAACTAGTCGAAACACACACTGGGAGGTTAGTGACCACATGTTCTGCTTTTTCACTGTTATTATTATTATTATGATTATTATATGGGACGGGTGTGCAGCGCTGTCACTGATTGGCTCCTGTGTGTGTGTGTGTGTGTGTGTGTGTGTGTGTGTGTGTGTGTGTGTGTGTGTGTGTGTGTGTGTGTGTGTGTGTGTGTGTGTGTGTATGTGTGTGTGTGTGAACCTGTCAGCGATCCAGGATCAGATGTTGTCCACAGCTCAGCAGATGCTGCAGGACAGCCGCTCTAAGATCGAGCTGATCCGGCTGCAGATTATCAAAGTGGCCCAGGCTGGAGGCGGCGGCGGCGGCGAGGATGGGGACGTCGACGGCTCCACGCCAGGAGGTCAGAGTCCTTGGGCAAGTCACTCCCAAAGGTTCACGGTTCGAATCGCTTTGAAACGTGGTGTTAAATTCTGATTTAAACTGTTTTAACTTCATACAGTGAGCTGTTTTTCTACTAATTCAATAGGAGCTGTGAAAATGTGATTTAATAGTCATAGATTGTTCATATATTTAGGCAGTTTGAGGCCTTTTTAAATGTTTTAATGTCGAGATGTTAAGGAATGTAGAGCATCCTGAGAGCCTGAGGTTCAGACGGACCTCTGACCGACTGACGAGTCGTCATTTGTTTGAACTCGAAACCTGGAAGTCAGAGCGGCGCTCTGGTTCCTGGCATGTGAACGTGTGAGGCCGGTAACCTGACGCCCCGGTTCCTCCTACTTCCTCTCTCTCTCTCTCTCTCTCTCTCTCTCTCTCTCTCCTCCTCCTGACTATTGATTTCTGTATGATGATGTGACGCCGACGTCTTGTTTACATGACTCCTGCCAGCTTCATTCTCCGTTTCCATTCAGTGGAAACATCAGATTGATAAAACTGTTTTCTGTCGTGTCCATTAAAAAAAGTTGACGTTTTCTCTCCTTGTAACCTTCTGATGATGTCAAATTTTACATATTTTACAGCTTTTTAACACCTTCACATGGTCTCATTCTTCCAAAAAACATTATATTCAGAATTTATTACCCCAAATCCAGCTTTTTCCTCGATTTTCCCTCCATTAGAATATTGGATCCCAGGAGCTGCATTCAGAATCTGCTGTGTCTGTGTGAGCTGGACTGGCTCCGCCCACACACGCCCATCTATGGGAAGAAGAGGAAGTACTTCCTCTCGTGGCGCCATGTGCCAGAGCAGAGCTGCCTAAATTGTGGGAGGAGTCAAAGGGGGAGGAGCCTACCTTGATTGTGATTGGCTAAACCCCCGATGACACTGTATAGGGTTTGATTTCTGATTGGCTGCTTGGAGCAACACACTTTTTAAAACCTGGAACAAGCCGGGGAGAGAGAGGACACACTTTCTACACTTCTGGGGCGTCGTTCCAGATGTGGAGAGGATTGTGTGTGTGTGTGTGTGTGTGTGTGTGTGTGTGTATACGCACCAGCAGGCACTTCGTGGATGTAAATGTGAACGTGTGATGCTCTCAGGACGTCCTCCAGTCCACGTCCGTCCTCTGGACGCCCGGGCGGCGGAGCTGAGGGACCACCTGCAGAGGGAGAGAGACGCCTTGCTGCTGGCCAGAGACGTGAAGACGCAGCTGGACGGAATGTCCCCGCTGGACCACAAGGCTCTCGCTGAGGTGGGGACATGGACATGGACATGGACATGGACATGCACCGTCAACAGAGGAAGCGGTTCATCTCACTTCGTGTGTGTGTGTGTGTGTGTGTGTGTGTGTGTGTGTGTGTGTGTGTGTGTGTGTGTGTGTGTGTGTCCCAGGCTCAGTGTCGGGAGCAGGAGTCGTCTCAGAGGTTGGACCTGCTGCGAGTGTCCCTGGAGAAATGTCTGGAGGACAAGCGGGGGGACCCTGCAGCAGCAGCGACCCCCCCTCCGGGCGGCGGGCCGCGGGGGCCGCCGTCCCCGTCCCCGTCCAAGGCGTCCATCAGACCTGCGTCTTTAACAGGTAATCTGCACAGACCCGTCCCACAGCGGGACAGACTCACATTGGACTGATAAAACTGTGTTTCTAGATGCATTTATAGATTTGTGCAGGAAAAAACAAACAAAACGTTCTTCTGTGAAGATTTTAAAGCAGTTTTTTTGTCGGGTTTTTCCTGAAACTGAAGGGTGAGAGTTGAATAAGTGTCGTCTTGTCAGGGAAACTGGAGGTGCGGCTCCTCGGATGTGAAGATTTACTGGAACCGGCCGCAGACCAGGAGAGGAACGACTCCCAGGAGGCGTCGTCCTCCACCGTCACCACCCGCGTCCCCAGTAGGTCCAGCAGCGTCCCCAGTAGGTCCAGTGTCCCCAGTAGGTCCAGTGTCCCCAGTAGGTCCAGCGTCCCCAGTAGGTCCAGCGTCCCCAGTACGTCCAGCGTCCCCAGTAAGTCCAGTGTCCCCAGTAGGTCCAGCGTCCCCAGTAGGTCCAGCGTCCCCAGTACGTCCAGCGTCCCCAGTAGGTCCAGTGTCCCCAGTAGGTCCAGCGTCCCCAGTACGTCCAGCGTCCCCAGTAAGTCCAGTGTCCCCAGTAGGTCCAGCGTCCCCAGTAGGTCCAGTGTCCCCAGTAGGTCCAGCGTCCCCAGTAGGTCCAGTGTCCCCAGTAAGTCCAGTGTCCCCAGTAGGTCCAGCGTCCCCAGTAGGTCCAGTGTC
Source organism: Blennius ocellaris (assembly GCF_963422515.1). Classification (NCBI taxonomy): domain Eukaryota; kingdom Metazoa; phylum Chordata; class Actinopteri; order Blenniiformes; family Blenniidae; genus Blennius; species Blennius ocellaris. The sequence continues at coordinate 1,600,572 of NC_137656.1, read as the reverse complement.
CCCAGTAGGTCCAGCGTCCCTAGTAGGTCCAGTGTCCCCAGTAGGTCCAGCAGCATCCCCAGTAGGTCCAGTGTCCCCAGTAGGTCCAGTGTTCCCAGTAGGTCCAGCGTCCCTAGTAGGTCCAGTGTCCCCAGTAGGTCCAGTGTTCCCAGTAGGTCCAGCGTCCCCAGTAGGTCCAGTGTCCCCAGTAGGTCCAGCGTCCCCAGTAGGTCCAGGGTCCCCAGTTGGTCCAGCGTCCCCAGTAGGTCCAGCGTCCCCAGTAGGTCCAGCGTCCCCAGTACGTCCAGCGTCCCCAGTAAGTCCAGTGTCCCCAGTAGGTCCAGCGTCCCCAGTAGGTCCAGCGTCCCCAGTAGGTCCAGCATCCCCAGTAGGTCCAGTGTCCCCAGTAGGTCCAGCGTCTCCAGTAGGTCCAGTGTCCCCAGTAGGTCCAGCGTCCCCAGTAGGTCCAGTGTCCCCGTCCTCGTTTAATAACAGATGTGATCAAATAATCCCTTCAGTCATGAATCAGTCTGTTAAAGATTCTCATGACCGGGACGGTAACAACTGTTTTATATTTGATTTAAACAAATAAACAGATGTTTCGACTGCATGGACTTTAAAAAAAACAAACAAACAGTTTTATCGTTAATGATTTCAGAAGTAAAGTCTGTCATAAGTGTGTTTGAACCTCAGAGGTCCGGGCGGCGCTGCGGCTGGACGGACGGCCGGTCGGTGGGTCGAGGTGGGAGGAGCCGGGGAGGCTGATCTGGGATCAGATCTTCATCATCCAGCTGGAGAGAGTGAGTCACAGGAAGACTGACAACAATATTACATTATATTATATTATATTATATTATATTATATATTATATTATATTATATTATATTATATTATATTATATTATATTATATTATATTATATTGTGTTGTATTGTATTGTATTGTATTGTATCACATCATATTACATTACATTACATTACATTACATTACATTACGTCATATCATATCATATTGTATTACATTACATTACATTACATCATATTATATTATATTATATTGTATTGTATTGTATTGTATCATATCGCATTACATTACATTACATTACATCACATCATATCATATCATATCATATCATATCATATCATATCATATCATATCATATCATATCATATCATATCATATTATATTATATTATATTATTAAATGTATATAGCGCCACAAGTAATTTCAAGGTTTGCATGTTCACATGCGGAGTACGAATGCTCAGAGCTGAAAGGGGTCATGTTATCCATATTTTTTTTTTTATATTTTGAATTGGTTTCATTGGTCCAGAAACCTCGTATTCAAAGTTTCCAGCTCCTCCCTGATTTTCCCTCCATTAGAATATCGGATCCTAGGAGCTGCATTCAGAATCTGCTGTGTCTGTGTGAGCTGGACTGGCTCCGCCCACATACACGCCCATCTATGGGAAGATGGAGGAAGTACTTCCTCTCGTGGCGCCATGTGCCAGAGCAGAGCTGCCTGATTGTGGGAGGAGTCAAAGGGGGGGGAGGAGCCTACCTTGATTGTGATTGGCTGAACCCCCCGATGACACTATATAGGGTTTGATTTCTGATTGGCTGCTTGGAGCAACACACTGAAACAAGCCGCTGTGGTGTTTTCAACCTGTCCTCAGTCTCGGGAGCTGGAGGTGGACGTCTTCTGGAGCGAGCCCCCGGGGATGTGTGCCGTCAGATTCCTGCGCCTGGAGGAGGTGATGGACGACACCAGTTTCAACGTGGCGCTGAGTCTGGAGCCTCAGGGCCTCCTCTACGCTCAGGTACTCCTCCACACGCCATCGCCGGGGAAAACGGGAAAAGTGGACGAGGTTTTCTTCAGAGAAAGACGATCCTGCCTCCTTCAGACTGTACAATCGTCGACTTCCTACTTTAATTTAATTTAATTTAATATGAGTACACGCGTATCCCGACTACATTCTGTTTGTTTTGTTCTTTTTGTTTGTTCTATGTTGTGTTTTTGTTGTATATGATATAAAAATGCTCAACACAAGATAAAAACAAAAAAATCCCAAGCCTACAATTGTAAACTGAACAAAATATAGAATAACAGAGAACAATTATCTGACAATTACTGAAAGAGGTGTTACTTTTGTAGTACGATTATTAGAATATTTGAAGCTGTGTGGATCATTGAAATATACGTTTTTAACTCTTCAAAGTCAGTTTGATTAAGTGTCGATGATATATCTTTCTGTTTTGAACGTTCAATTTGAAATTTATAGAAGTAAAATAAATATTTAAGTACAATAGATCTGAATCTGATTTGAAATTATGAAGTAAAAATAGTATTACTGTTGTATTTTTACGGCTGTTTCGTCAATAACGGATGTCTTTTATTTAATGCACAGGCCTACTGTGATGAAATGTGATGTAAAAATGCTCAACACGAGATAAAAACCCAAAAATCCTAAGCCGACAATTGTAAACTGAACAAAATATAGAATAACAGAGAACAATTATCTGACAATTATCGAAGCGAATTACTTTTGTAATATGATTATTAGAATATTTTAACCTGTGTGGAACTGCAGCTTGACACTTGCCACGAATCGCCAGCAGAGGGCGCTGTAGCACCGCTCAGTAATAAAATAAAACGATCCACAGGGACAAAATGGAAAAAAAAGTCCTGGTCACACCCGCATCCTCGCCTCTTCTGACCTTTCAGCCTCAGACTTTATTAAATATCCTCGTGATTTTAAGATGATTGACTTTTGAGGGCTTCAGTTTATCAGCCTCATTTTTTAAATGTCTCGAAATGTCAATAAATGTTTCCATCGAGGGCTGTACAGTTTGATTATCGTAAAAATTGGTTCAAATATGTAGTGATATTTTAAAAATTGAATTATAACACTGCCTCCATACCTTTGCAGTTATACGACACAAAAAAACCCCCAAAATAATTACAGTCTGAAGACGTATTTTTTTACTCATGACTCCACGTTCATGGAAAACTTTACAGAACGATCTTTAAACTCACAGAGTTGGAGAGTTCAGGGCCTTGGAAACAAAAAAAGTCACCATGTTCTTGTTTCCCCTCACTTATTTTAAACTATTTGATGGTTTTTAGAATCTTTTTTCACTGTCACTGACGCAGTACTTTGATACAAGATGGTAGCAGGAGGTGGAGATTAACCACACTGACGTCTGTCACTTTACATTTCACCGGCAAAGTTCTGTGCTGCCCTCTAGTGGTGAAGAGTATTTATACATGATTACTCTGCAACACACTGTCGGCTGTGAGAGCAAATGTTTTTTTTAGAAAAAAATGTGAAATTGGATCATTTCCCACGGCTCACCTGACGAGATCTGGAGGAAACACCAGTGTGCCGCGGCGCAGTGGTTGGACCACCCCGGCAATATCAAGAACCTTGATTCCAACACAGAGACTGTTGCACATGGAGTTCCACAAGGCTCTAGATTGGGGGCCCAAACTTTTTACCGTCGACATAAATGATGCGTGTAGGATTCTGGAATGAAGTTAAATTGTACACTATATGCTGATGACACCAGCCTTTTTTGGTCTGGAGGTCATTGAAGGAGGAAATACAAGTGAATATCGTCAGAGTATAAGTGGCAGAATGTGTATTTAAAAAAAAAAAAAAGAGAACAACAGGAAGTAAACTGGTATTTTCTCGTTATGTATTCGCAGCTTCGATTCGTCGACACAGTGATCGAACGGCAGCCGAGACTGAGGCGGCAGAGATGCATCTTCACTAAAGAGAGAGGTACATACACACACGCATGCACACACACACACACACACACACTGACCTTTAAATGTGTGTGTAGGGAAGAACTTCCTGCGAGCGGCCCAGATGAATATGAACTTGGCCACGTGGGGCCACCTGATGATGAGCATCCTGCCTCGCCACGGCTCCTTCAGCACCTTCAGCTCGTCTGGTTCGACGCCGCCGGACCTGCTGACGGAGAATCACTCCTCCGACGGGGAACCCGCCGCCTCGCTGCCAAGGTGGAGCGCCAAGCTTCATTCTCTCTCCTCATTGGTCGATAGCGGCTCGACACAGTCGTCGCTGGAAAAACCAAAACGTTCCGTCACGTACGACACTGCAGGACTTCCTCAACTAGTCATGTTTTCTTTTGCCATTACTGAAACAAATGCTTATCACTTTATACGTTCTGTCATGTGTAGAAACATTTAAAGTACAGTTTGTTATCAAAGATTTTTACAAGTGAGTTGCAACCTCTGAGGGTTTAGCTTTGTTAAAACGTCTCCCTCGATTTCACTGGAACTGAGGCCCAACATTAAATTCAATTCAATTCAATTAAATATAAAATAAAAATACAATATGAAATAAAATGAAATAAAGTTAAATAAAATTAAAAATGAAATAAAAATACAATATTTTATCAAGTCTATATATTAAATGCGTAAAGCAAATTAAATTAAATTAAATTAAATTAAAAAAAACTAATTTCATTTCATTTCATTTCATTTCATTTATGCATTTAATATATACACTTGATAAAATATCGTATTTTTATTTCATTTTAAATTAAATTAAATTAAAATTAATTATATTAAAACTGAAATAAAAATACAATATTTTATCAAGTGTATATATTAAATGCATAAATCAAAATAAAATGTAATAAAATTAAATAAATTAAATAAAATTAAAAATGAAATTAAAATACAATATTTTATCAAGTGTATATATTAAATGCATAAATCAAAATTAAATTAAATCAAATAGAATAAATAAAATAAAGTCAATTCCATTCAATTAAATCTTTTGTTAGTTGTACATCTGAAGTAAATGACAGAGCAGGAATAGAGTCAAACTAAATAATCAAAACTAGCAATCGAAAAACCTCTGCTGTAATTCGGTTTTACTCACTTGAGTCAAGACGTGAATCCGTCTGGTTTTGTATTTGCAGAGAAAGTCTAGTGAACAGCATCTCGGAGGCTCAGCCTTCTGCCACCAGCCTGGACAGCGACTCTCCCTCCACCCTCAGCACAGCACACACACCCTCGCCGGAGTCTGGAGCGCAGGGCAAACCGGTAAATCAACACATTTATCTCCACAATCTGACTTTCAAAACACGATAAAGAGTCTGAACACACACCAGGCTGTGGTACTAATCAGTGCTGTTCTGTGACTCAATGCATCATAATTCACTTTTCTGTCGTCTGCTGAGAGGAGACGGTGAAAGTAGTGCTTCAAAATCCCCACAAAAAACCGGCCGCAGCAAGAAATCCCCAAAATAGAGTCAAATAGAGTTAAACATTTACTGTAAGGGTGAGTTATTTACTGAAAATATTGTTGTTTTGTTGTTTTTATTTACAGTCATCGCTCCCAAAAAATGAAGGAAGTGGGGATCAACCCGTGTCTGGTCTAAAGTACACACACACACACACACACACACACACACACACACACACACACACACACACACACACACACACACACACACACACACACACACACACACACACACACACACACACACACACACACACACGCAGAGCGGGTTCTTCACCTTCTGTCTCGTCTCTTCAGGATGCAGATGGAGGATTTTAAATATATTTCCGTTCTGGGCCGAGGACACTTTGGGAAGGTGATTTACTGGAAGCTTCTCCTCTTCAGGTTGTCGTGTTCCCTGACAATTCATCCGTCGTGTTGTTGTTGTGTTGTTGTTGTTGTTGTTGTTGTTGTTGTGTGTCGGGTGTAGGTGCTGCTGGTGGAGTTTAAGAAGACGGGGAAGCTGTACGCCATCAAAGCTCTGAAGAAGAGAGACATTGTCACTCGAGATGAAGTGGACAGGTGTGTGAAGACATTTTTAACGACAAGCAGGTCGATTATGATTTGTTTATTTTTTTAAAGTGAAACAAGCGAGGGGAGCGAGAGGATGGACTTTCTTCACTTCTGGGATGTCTGGGGCATTTTAAATCTGTCCTCCATCCTGCATTTTAAATCTGTCCTCCATCCTGCGTTTTAAATCTGTCCTCCATCCTGTGTTTTAAATCTGTCCTCCATCCTGCGTTTTAAATCTGTCCTCCATCCTGTGTTTTAAATCTGTCCTCCATCCTGCATTTTAAATCTGTCCTCCATCCTGTGTTTTAAATCTGTGCTCTGTCCTGTGTTTTAAATCTGTCCTCCATCCTGCGTTTTAAATCTGTCCTCCATCCTGCGTTTTATAGCTGTCCTCCATCCTGCGTTTTAAAACTGTCCTGTTTTAAAACTGTCCTCCATCCTGGGTTTAAAATCTGTCCTACGTTTTAAAGCTGTCCTGTTTTAAATCTGTCCTCCATCCTGCATTTTAAAACTGTCTTCCATCCTGCGTTTTAAATCTGTCCTCCATCCTGCGTTTTAAAACTGTCCTGTTTTAAAACTGTCCTCCATCCTGGGTTTTAAATCTGTCCTACGTTTTAAAGCTGTCCTGTTTGAAATCTGTCCTCCATCCTGCGTTTTAAATCTGTCCTCTGTCCTCTGTCCTGCAGCCTGATGAGCGAGAAAAGGATCTTTGAGATGATCAACGCCTCCAGACATCCCTTCCTGGTCAACCTCCACGGCTGCTTCCAGACCTCCGACCACGTGTGCTTCGTCATGGAGTACTTACCGGGCGGCGACCTGATGATCCACATCCACAACCACGTCTTCTCTGAAGCCCAGACCAGGTGCGCGCGTCCTCGCCAGACTTGGAGAGGGTGGGGGCTGATTTTCCACCGTCGGGATCGTGACGCGAGACGTCTCTGTTGCTTTGTCCAGGTTCTACTCAGCGTGTGTCCTGCTCGGCTTAGAGTTCCTGCATCTCAACAGAATCATCTACCGGTGAGTCCCAGCTGAGGACGTCCACTTCTAACCGAATGGAAGCTCTCGACGCTCTTTCTTCTCTCTGTCAGGGACCTGAAGTTGGACAACCTGCTGATGGACGCAGACGGGTTTGTGAAGATCACAGACTTTGGACTCTGTAAAGAAGGTGAAGTCGGCAGCTCACGCTCACGATACCGATTCTAGGGTCACTTCCTTCGCCACAAAACCCGACGGGCGTCTCGCGGCAGCCCTTCTCGGCCGTGACGACCTTCCCGTGTCTCGGCAGGGATGGGCCACGGCGATCGGACCTCCACCTTCTGCGGGACCCCAGAGTTTCTCGCCCCGGAGGTGCTCACCGACGACAACTACACCCGGGCGGTGGACTGGTGGGGCATGGGCGTCCTCATCTACGAGATGCTTGTTGGAGAGGTTCTCATTGGTTCTGTGTCATCGTCATCAAAAAAATAGAATCGCGTGACCCCTTCATATTAAATGTTCCTCCTCTGTGTCCCGGCGCCGTCAGTCTCCGTTCCCCGGTGAGGATGAGGAGGAGGTGTTCGACAGCATCGTGAACGACGACGTGCAGTACCCTCCGTCGCTTCCCGCCGACTCCGTCTCCATCCTGCAGAAGGTGAGGACGAACGGATGTCTCGCTGACGGTTTTATACGGACGTCCTGAAGCGTCCCCCCGGTTGAGCGAGTCATTCAGACGGAGTGTTCCTGTGACCACAGCTGCTGAAGAAGAACCCGCTGAAGAGGCTCGGCGCCGGAGAGAGGGACGCCAACGACGTGAAGGGAGACAAATTCTTCCAGGTGACTCTCTTCTCTCAGTCTTCTTTTGGCGGGGGCGTCCCAGAGCGGGACACTTCCTTTTTTTGAAGGCTCCTCCATGTGTTTTGTCTTCACTGGAGGTCCAGAGTCTTTTAAAGTGAGTTTTGTTTGAGATCCAGTCAAAGCGAGTGCGGGAAAGATCCGTCCACTGATGTGTTTCAGCTCCAGGTTTGAACAGTCGATCAGAGTGTGGAACCGACTGCAACCAAACAGACGTCTCAACCGTTCATCAGGCTTTTAGTTCCGATCCCGTGACAGAATGTAGGGTCCAAACTGCGAACAGACAACAAACTCCACCGCGCTCAGAGTTCTAAACAAAGGCGCTCTCAATTCAATTCATCCTTATTTATATAGCAGCAAATACAACTCCGTCATTTCTCAGCGCTTTTCACAGAGGAACTCAACTAATTCACATGGTATTACGTTTTTTTTTACCATAGTATGTTTATTGTGCTTATCCTACACTTTTCCACCCCCCCATCATAGTTTATTTGCCTTGTATCTCATCCTACTGTATATTTTGCTCCCCTTAGAACTTATAATACTTTATTATAGTTTGTGATTTTTATCTTATTTTTAGTCCTATTTGGTAGTCAGTGTATATAAGATACCTCTATTCTTGTTTGCACATTCCTTGTCTTTCCTTTCCCCATGAGTGTCCTTAAGAGCTGAATGTTACGAGTAAATTTCTCCACTGTGAGATCAATAAAGGCTTATCTTATCTTATCTTATCTTATCTTATCTTATCTTATCTTATCTTATCTTATCTTATGAAAAAGTGGTGCGACGGTGGAAAGGAAAAAAAACTCCCTCCAACAGGAAGAACCCTGCAGAACCAGACTCAGAGGTGGAAGCTTTCTGCTCTTCTCACCATGAGCTTGAAAAAAAAATAAAATAAAAAATGTAAACCTGGTGTGACGACTCTGAACGAGACAGAACTGGCAATGGGGAGTTCTTCTAGGCGAGGTGGAGGAGGACAGGTGAGGACAATCCCAGTGCAGGGACAAAGAGAGGGAAGTCAGCCTGGAAGCAGTAAATACAAAATAAAACAGGAAGTGTATGACGCCGACACGAAACACAATGATGATCTCTTCTCTGCAGGCCGTGGACTGGGAGGCGCTGCTGGCCAAGGAGGTGACGCCGCCGTTCCTTCCCTCCATCAGGGACTCGGCCGACGTCAGTAACTTCGACAGCGACTTCACGCGCCTGCAGCCCGTCCTGTCGCCTCCGCCCAAACCCTGCAGCCTGTCCCCGGAGCAGCAGGACGCCTTCGCCGACTTTGACTTCTGCGCTCTGCACGGCTGAGGGACGGACTGAAGGTCAGAGGTCACGGGGTGGAACGGCGTCATCGGTCCACGAGCTGCCGCTTTATTTTTCCGATTGGAGTGTCGAGAGTCGTCGGCGAGTTTGGCGACGTCGGAGGTGGAGGACGACGAGGGACACCGCTTCAAGTCTCACCTGCTGATTAGAGCGACTGGTTTGTTCAACAGGGCTGCAAAAAATCTTATTTTTCTATGATTTTTATTTTGAAGTTGGCTTTCACCAAGTGACTTAATTAGCTTTTTTTTCTTCTTTTTTTTTAGAATACTTTAAAAAGTAATGGTTTTTCACAGACTTACTAAGGTCTTCCACCATTTCAGATCACGTGGGCTGCATCACTGGACCGATGTGTATTTACACACTGTTCAATGTCCTCAAGAGTCCAAATGGGATTTTATTGGCGCCGACAAGCATCCTCACCTTGTATCAGCTCCTCTTCCTGCAACGAGTCCGTGAAACTCTGGATCACTGACAAATCGTGTTTTCATCATCCGATCAGGCGAAAAACTGGCTCAACTCTGGACAAAACGCGAAATAGCTTCAGTTTAGCAGAACTGTACCGAGAGCGAAACGTCAATTCCAGACAATTACAAACGTTATAGAGTGGGAGGGCATTTTGCGTTGCTCCTCCTGCACAGTGGAGACCCGCTGGCTGTACTTCTGTCCTACGAAAGGCTTTTCAGATACGTTTCCTGTCTTTCTCACGTTTGCGTTCGTTGCCCATGTCTTGCGTCTCCATGACGACTGTACAAAGAACATCCGGCACGTTGTGCGAAGAAGCTGCATGAAGTCTTGCGCTGCGCTACACGACGCTGCTGACCAGCCCTTTAACCACATCTTGTCTTGTGTTGTCGTGTCAAACAGATCAGACGGCGTCAACGTTCCCCCCGATCGTCCCACATCACGGAACAGTCCCTTATTCAAAACTCACTTTCTGAAGTAAAAATCGTCTCCACACCTGGAACGACGCCCCAGAAGTGTAGAAAGTGTGTCCTCTCTCTCTCCCCGGCTTGTTCCAGGTTTTAAAAAAGTGTGTTGCTCCAAGCAGCCAATCAGAAATCAAACCCTATATAGTGTCATCGGGGGGGTTTAGCCAATCACAATCAAGGTAGGCTCCTCCCCCTTTGACTCCTCCCACAATCAGGCAGCTCTGCTCTGGCACATGGCGCCACGAGAGGAAGTACTTCCTCCATCTTCCCATAGATGGGCGTGTGTGTGGGCGGAGCCAGTCCAGCTCACACAGACACAGCAGATTCTGAATGCAGCTCCTAGGATCCAATATTCTAATGGAGGGAAAATCGAGAAACATTGAATTTTTAGACCAACGAGACCCTGAAAGTGTTAAAAAGCTGGATAATATGACCCCTTTAAGACTTGTTTCTCTTCTTCCCACTTCCTCCTGAGATATCAAAAGCTTACATCTACTAAACAACAGACTAATTTCCAGGTTGGACGTCAGAGTCTGGAGACAAAAACTTCCTCGCCGTCATATTGTGGCGCCTCACGAGGTCAAACACGCCTCACTTCCACCAAGTGCTTGTAACGTTTAGTACCGCCGTGCGAATCGCTCGCTCTGTGGCCTTCGCTTCACTCTCTCCGCAGTTCCTCTGCGTGCCACTGCCTTGCTCACTGCCCACTGCCTCGACCGGCTTCAGCCCCTCCTTTTCACACGTGTTTCTGGGGACGCTCCTCCCTGGCGGTCAACTTGTGCACTTGGCAAACCTGTAATGCGGCGCTATACAAGAAGCCATAGATTATAGATTATAGATTATAGCCATGATAGTGATCATCACTCTGCTTTAAGAGGAGCAGCGGCGGGAATTTGCTTTGTATGAATGAAAGTGACACCTGAGAGATCAAAGGTTAAAAGCTGGCTTTGCCGCCATCGGTTATATTCCGCTTGAAAAATAAACATTATATAGACGATTCAAGTATTACTGCAATATCGCTTGTACTGATTACACTTTGAAAGATTGTTTTTTTTAAACGCCACTCATTAATGTAAAAAGTTATTTGCTTATTGGCTTGAATGTCCAGTTATCACATTGGAAACGTCTAAAATGAAGGTATTATCGGACGTTTTGGTTTCTCCCGGGTCCGAAGAAGCAGAGGCAGCGTGTGTGTGTGTGTGTGTGTGTGTGTGTGTGGACTCTACAAGAACAAGCATATCATTCATATTTTAATGTGTCTTTGTTGTCAATAAATACAAACAGAATATATATTAAAAAAAACAACAATTGTCGGCTTTCATTCATTTACAATGTAAATATAAAAAAAGGCATTATTTTGTCTTTTCTCCGAGGTTCATGAGTCGCTTCGGCCTCTGGCAGAACAAAACGCCACGAAGTTCCTCCAAAGTTCCTCGAAGATGCTAAGAAAACACTGAATGGACACGACGGCTATTTCCTGCGTTTTGCAGACGTGAGAATAAAACCTGAGCCTGAGTCTGAGACGGTTAAAAAAAACCACTGGACCGGCTTGTTTTACTGAATCTTACAGCATTAATTGCACTTATTATTCAGTTTTGTTGGGAGGAAACGTGATGATTTCAGTGTTGAACCGTTTCGTAGTGCATTAGTCTGGAAACACCCAGTGTTTGACTGTTTTACTGCTCAAAGCAGACGTGAAACCATGAAAGTGTTCTGGACCGACGTCTGAGGAAACTTCCTTCCATCAGAAACAAAAGCTTGTGTGAGCTGGAGAACCAGCATCATAAAAACCAGATTTCTACTTTCTTCAGGTCAAAAATCTCCTCAAAAGGGGACTTAAAATTAAAAATTAATTTTTCGGGGGGTGAGGGGTGAAAGTAACTTTCACACTGCAGATGAACATCCTGCATGTTAACATAACGTCTCGGTGACTTCAGGGCAAAATGACTGAAAACATCAAAGTGAACAAAGTGAAACTGCTGCAGGAAACTGAAGAAATGTGATGAAGAAAATTACATTTGGTCGAGGGAGAGAGGGGGGGGAGAAAGAGAGAGAGATAGAGAGAGAGAGAGAGAGAGAGAAAAAAGAGAGAGAGAGAGAGAGCACTGGTATTTAGACATACAAACTAATTTTCTTCCTCTTGAACAGGAAAAAAGAAAAAAGGGAAAAAAGAAAAAAGGAAGTATAAACTAATTGTCTTCTTCTTGACAGGAAAAAAGACAAATGGAAAAAAGAAATAAAAGGAAGAATAAAATAATTTTCTTCTTGACATGAAAAAAGAAAAAAGAAAAAAGGGAAAAAAGAAAAAAAAAGGAATTAAAAACCAATTTTCTTCTTCTTGACATGAAAAAAGAAAAAAGGAAACAGAAAAAAGGAAGTATAAACTCATTTTCTTCTTCTGCACATGAAAAAACAAAAAAGGAAAAAGAAAAAAGGAAACAGAGAAAAAAAGGAAGCATAAATTAATTTCCTTTTTCTTGACAAGAAAAAGGAAATAAACTAAACTAAAATACAAACATCGTATATTTTAGAAATGCACTGATACCAGTATGTGACCAGTCGTGTCTTCTGTGTGTGTGTGTGTGTGTGTGTGTGTGTGTGTGTGTGCGTGCGTGCGCGTGCGTGCCTGTGCGTGTTCACACGGGGTCGGTGTGTCTCTGGTACACCCGCTCCCAGGCCACCGTCCTGCACAGGCAGAAGAAGTCCCGCAGGTTGCAGGCCAGGCCGCGGTCGAAGGGGTTCTCCTCGTCCCGCCGGTTCTTCAGGTAGGAGATCCGGTGGCGCGACATGAACTCCCAGGTGGTGCAGTTGATGGAGGCCAGGTAGAGGTGGGAGCCCAGCAGCAGCGCCACCACCACCGAGTAGATCCCCACCACGGCCAGCGCCGCCAGCAGGAAGCCGTTGGCCCGCAGCCACGGCGCCCAGGAGCTGCCCCCCGGGGAGAAACCAGACCTGCAGGACAGAACAGTCACGTTCTCTTCTGTTCTCTTCTGTAACCTGACTCACAGTGAACACAAGGTGATCATTTAAAATTATTCACATTTCGTTGTACCTGTTACAATGACAATAAAGGAAATTCTGATTCTCTGATAAATACCATATAAACAAAAAAATAAAAATAATAAATATATATATATATATATAGTTTTGACCATTTAAAAAAATTTATATATTTTTTATTGTTTGTGTTTTGCATCACTGATCTCGTCACAGATTGTGTTCTATGTTAAGCTGGAAAAAAGGTAAATAAAAAGTTTAAAAAATATTAAAAAAAATAAAAGACTTATAATTAAACTAATGCAAATGTTCAGCAATGTATACTATATATATATATATATATATAATATATATGTGTGTGTGTTCTATGTTTAGCTGGAAAAAAGGTAAACAAAAAGCAAAAAAGTTTTTTTAAATAAACTTATAATTAAACTAATGCAATTTTGCAGCAATGTATACTATATATATATATATATATATATACATAGTATACATACATGTATACATATATGTGTGTGTGTTCTACGTTAAGCTGGAAAAAGGTAAATAAAAAGTCAAATTAAAAACAAAATTTTAAATAAAACAGTTTAGAAGAAATAATTATAATTCAAGATGTTTGTGTGACTATAAAACAATAACAAACAAAAAAACGTGTGAACTTTTAAGCTCTATAAACTGAATGCACAGAACAGTAGATCCTGGCGGAGTGATTTGTAGCGTGTGAGCGGAGTGTCGGGTGTGGCGGGTGTGTCGGGCGTGGCGGTGGGCGTACAGGGCGATGTGCAGAGCCCAGAGCAGCGCCAGCAGCTGCACCAGCAGGTAGACGATGAACCAGCGGTGGTTCCTCTCGCCCACACAGTTCTCGATCCAGGGGCAGTGGTGGTCGAAGCGACGCACGCAGTGTCTACACGTCTGGCAGTGCTTCGCCCTCATCGGCTGCTGCTTCCAACGACAAGAGCAGAGGAACACAACCGTCCTGCGTCACGCACGTGATTAATGTTAGCAGAACCAATGTCAGTAGTTCTCGCTTGCGTGTCTGAGATCACAGCCTGCTTTATGTCACAATTCTGAATGGAAACCGCAGAAGACCGCCATTAAAATCTGCATTGTTTGTTTTTGCTCCCACTTTTCATGGGCTGAACTTTCTATATGTACACAAAAGGCCTATTTCTCTCTAATATCGTTCATATTTGTTTAAATCTGACTGAAGGAGAGAGAGAGAGAGAGAGAGAGAGAGAGAGACGAGTGGAGATGAACCAGAATACCTGCAGGAGACAGAATCCACAGCGCCTCAGCTGAGGAGACGGAGAGTCCGAGACCAGGACCACTGCTTCCTCATTCAGACCCTGAACACAACACGGAGAGTCAGACACACACACACTCACACACACACACTCACACACACACACACTGCGGTGAAGCTGGTGGTCCTCACCTTCACATTGTCTGCGAGGACGAAGCCCGGATCCATTAAGGACACAGTGAAGTAGAAGAGGACGGACAGCAGGACCAGCAGGAAGAAGAGGGACGGCAGCAGCAGCTCTCCTCGCTCCTCACACCTCCGGATGTCTGCACACACACACACACACACACACACACACACACACACACACACACACACACACACACACACACACACACACACACACACACTTTGATTCTTTCCAGTCCAGCTCACACAGACACAGCAGATTCTGAATGCAGCTCCTGTGATCCGATATTCAAATGGGAGGAAATTAAAGGAAAAGCTGGATTTGGGGCAAGAAATTTTGAATCCATTTTTGTACCAATGTTAAAGTGTTGAAAAGCTGTATAATATGACTCCTTTAAAATGACACAAACTGGTTTTGGTGATTTTTTTTTCACAATCTGTTTTAGTCACATTTTTTCAAAACCTCCACAATTTTATGAAATCAGGAGTTCGGTATTTTCTTCTGACTTCTCAGCACATCTCAACTCAGATTGTTTTCTTAATGGCTGCTTTTAATGTTGGAAATGTGGACTTGCTGATTTGACATTAAAAAGATTACGTTTAAAAAAAAAAAAAAAAAAAGTAACTTTCAGTGTTAAACAGGAAAGGAGCCGTTTCTTCCAAACATCCCAGTCAAACATAACAAAAGTGACCCTAGCCTGAAATTAACCTAAACTGAACTAACTCGTATCACAAAGCAGAGGAAGCTAACAGCAGCTAACAGGCCAACGCCTCCGTGACTCACCGGTGTTGTGCAGGAACAGGATGAGTGTTATGACCCAGGTCAGCAGGGTGTGAGCGGTCCGAACCAGCAACCCGGAGCGAAACACGCTCTGGCCCATTTTAACCACTGGAGCGGGGTGTGAGCTCCACTGGCAACCGGCTAACCGGGTGTTAGCTCCACTGCTAACAGGCTAACCCGGTGTTAGCTCCACTGCTAACAGGCTCACCGGGCATCAGCTTCACCGCTAACAGGCGAGACCCAAATTAACGATTCATACACAAACGGTAGCGTTTTTTTCATGCGCGTGAAATTTGACGATTAATGTATAAAATTGTGAATGAAAAGGGAGAAAACATGGGTTTGGGTCAGTTTCGAAGGCTCTGAATGTGTTAAATTTGCTATGATTCTGCCGCCATGTTGTTTGTTTTCATACGGTGGCCCGTTCAGGACAAACTCCGCGAAATGAACCCTGCGTTCAAAAACTATGTGACGAAGACTTTAATATTATTCATGTATAATCTGTTTTATTAATATATTATATAATACAAATATATTATGTATTATATAGATAGTTAGATATAGAGAAATAGACATAGAAAGCATTTTTTTGTTTTGTATTGTCTTGATATTATCTGACCTTAAAATTCAACGGAAAAAAACGGAAATTACAATGAATATTAGATGTTTAAAATGTGCTTATAACAATCTTCCTCCTTTCATAACCAGTGAAAATAGACATGTAGGCCACAAGACAACCAACATCCATCCAGAATATTTGACTTTAGTGCGTGTTCTGTCAACACTGAGCAATATTGATCAAAGCGACAAATTTCACCACAGAAGACAAATCTGCTGTAAATGTTAATATTGACTTTACCCTACAAGGATGTGGTGTTCGTTTTATTGATATTCAGATATCAAATGTAGGTGAACAACGTTCATTCATCTGAGGTCATCAACATTTTAGAGTTGGGAAAGATTAACAAAGTTGGTGGAAGCTGGTAGATAATTAAACATTCTCACAAAGTACGAATTGAATTTGACTGCATCTTACAAACCAAATTACATAATCAAAGATTTAATCTTAGGTTAAAGTAAAATGTTTAATACGATGGCATTTTTGTGATGCCTCCCGATGTGAATAAAAATAAAATATCCTTCATTTGCAGCACTCGGCATGATTGATTCTGATCACTTTTCCCGCAGTCACTCAGTATTGTCTTATGCATGCTATTCTCACAAAAAAAACAAAAGCTTTTAACATCCAGTAAATTAATGTTGAACGACAGCTCCAACCCACTCAGGGTTTATACACTGGCCAAGGATCGACACACCAGGTTTGACAGAAAAATTCACACATTAAAGAGAATTTGCATTTATTTGCAACAAGTTGGTCCATTAAAACAATTACACTTATTTTGTACAAAAGAATCCAGCATTGATAATATATGCAATATAAAGGCCTTTCTAGCATAATTAAAGTGCATTCTGTAATACAGCTTCCCTGTTATAACACGTTTCTGCTGTCAGTTCCTCTTAAAACTTGAGCTGAACAACACGCAAACACACCTCCTGAGAATAAAGTCCAAACTACATTCAAGTGTTTGAGACGTTAAGGCCGACGTCGAACATTACTCGCTACTCCTGAACGACAACTTGAGCAATAAATACGAAGGATGGAAATAAATACATTCATTCTTTCGTTAATGGGCAGGAGGAACTAAAACACGTGTGCAAATAATGTGCTTCTTCGGGAAGCGTCCTGCTTCTTGAGGCTCGTGTAATGTGCAGAGTGAGCAGCTGGTGGTCCATCACACATGGTTCAACCTGAACATTCCCTCCCCCCACAGTCAGAAAAGCCCTTTGGTCCTCCGGGACGTCCCGTCCAGCCAGACGGAAATAGCAGCAGTGTTTGTCCTCTACTCAAGTCTTTCTCATCTTTCCTCAGCTGACATTCACAGAATGTAAAAACTTCAGCCCCCCCCCTCGAGGGGCCGGAGGTCCTGAGGACTCCCGGGCACGAGCACAGGTCACGTGGAGGGCCGAGGTTTAGCGCGAGGTGACTCCCAGCTGAGTCTTCAGGTGTTCGTACACCACGTAGCTGATGCTGACGGCCGGGATGACCTTCAGGAAGTTCGGGGCGAGGCCCCTGTAGAGGCCCGTCGGCCCCTCCGTCTGCACGATGTGCTTGAAGAGGCCCGTCATGGTCACCTGCTGATTGCGCTCTGTCACGGCTGCAAAACAAAAAAAAAAAAAGGGGGAGGGGGTCCATGTTACTCGCCGCCACACACGGAAAACCCGCCCGGCGTGTCGTGCAGACGGAGATCGGAGGACTCACCTTGCGCCTGCATCCGGGTCCGGACCAGAGCCAGAGGGTAGCTGGCCAGCTGGCCGCAGGTGCTGGACGCCGTGCCGCAGGCCAGCAGGACCAGGACGCTGGGCTCGCTGCTGGACGCCCCGTACCTCTGCAGGTAGCTGTTCTTCAGGGTCTGACGGAGGGGAACAACGGAACATGAGTCTAGAGAACGTTCACTGTGTGTGAGTGAGTGAATGAATGAGTGAGTGAGAAAGACAGAAAGAAAGAAAGAGAAAGAGAGAGCGAAAGAGAAAGAGCGAGAGAGCGAAAGAGAAAGAGCGAGCGAAAGAAAGAGAAAGAGCGAAAGCGAAAGCGAAAGAGACAGAGAAAGACAGACAGAGAGACAGAGAAAGACAGACAGAAAAAGAGAGACAGAGAGACAGAAAAAGAGAGACAGAGAGACAGAAAAAGAGAGACAGAGAGACAGAAAAAGAGACACAGAGAGACAGAAAAAGAGACACAGAGAAAGAAAAAGAGACACAGAGAAAGAAAAAGAGACACAGAGAAAGAAAAAGAGAGACAGAGAAAGAAAAAGAGAGACAGAGAAAGAAAAAGAGAGACAGAGAAAGAAAAAGAGAGACAGAAAGAAAAAGAGACGGACAGAGAGAGAAAGAAAAAGAGACGGACAGAGAGAGAAAGAAAAAGAGACGGACAGAGAGAGAAAGAAAAAAGAGACGGACAGAGAGAGAGAGCTCACCTCATACACGGCCAGGTCGATGCCAGCGTAGGGGATGATGCCCAGCATGTTTGGCACGTAGCCTTTATAAAACGCCCCCAGACCTTCCCTCCTGAAGATCTGCTTGGCGCAGTCCGAGATGCTGGCGTACTGACCCGTCGTCCTCAAGGCCAGCCGGGTTTTCAGGACCTGTGAGTCGACGGAGAAGAAGAAGAAGATGGCGTCACTTTCGTTCGGCGGGGGGAGGGGGGGGGGGCGGGTTCTGAACACCCCGGCGGTTCTGATCAGGCTGCTAAATCACCTCCATGGGGTAGATGGTGCTCTGGGCGATGACGCCGGCCAGAGATCCGGCCACGAACCGCTCCAGGATGCAAAGAGTCTCCTGATCGCTGCCGATCATACGCTTGATCTGGAAGAAACACAGCGACACACACACACTGTAACACACCTTGTGACTCACACACACACACACTGCAGATGATGCATTTGAGCTGAATCACCCAGAAACAGACACACACACACACACTGGAGGAGTTCCTGTACCTGCTCATAAGCCATGAACTTGAGGGCGGACTCGGGGGCGATCTTCAGGACGTTGATTCCGTTGCCCCGCCACAGCGACCGTGTGCCGCCCTCTTTGATCATCTGCATCAGTCCAGTCATGATGCACATGTTGTTGGTTCGTGTTCCGTAAACCTGAGGAGAGGTCGGGGTGATGAGCACCGTGGAACCGAGGCCATACGACTCCAACCAACAACATTAATAAATTGGGTTTTATACAGTCGAAATGTCTAATCTACACGGCCTGAGACGTCTGGGGGAGGGGGGGCCTCGCACGGTGCCCTGAGGGACACCGGCGTTTAACCTACATTCGGAGCTGCCGGGTCAGACTGGTTTTATTGCGGAGAAAACAACCAAGGCAAACAGTCCCTAATCAATAAGGACTCCAAGTCCACATGAGCGGTGACGTGAGCGACTGACACAGATTCTCCAGAGTCGTGACGGTGAAGGCCGGCAGTGCCGGGTGTGCCTGAGCCCTGCAGCCCCTCATTGGCCGCTGGTCAGTCTTTGGACTGTTACACAGCTCTGTTAAACTTTAACTGGATGATGTTGGCGGACAACTTTCTCTTGAGTAACTGGGTGACTGTCTGCTGATCTTATGAAAGATCACGGCCTCCGAGGGGGGGGGGAGGGGAGCGCAACAATCGCCAGGCGTTCCCTCCAGCTTTTTTGGGCCTTCTTACCTGCATCATGACTTTGAGACGGTCCAGTGGGGCCGTGCAGGTCCTGGAAACTGCGCCAGCTCCTCCACCCGCAACCAGGTGCCTCCACCACATCCCCGTCTGCTTCTCCTCAATCGAGAAATCGTCCGGCACCATCAGGTTTTCCCCCACGTCGAAGATCTGCAAGCAGGACAGGACGGGGACGTTAGAAAGACGATCGCAAACCTTCTCAAGGGGTTTTGAAACGTTGACTTAACCAAGACGGAGCTTTGTGACCGAGTCATCGAGCACTTTGTTCTCAGAAATCTTCAACTTTAACAAGGTGGTACAACACCGGAAGGAAATGTTTCCACATCATTAAAACATCCTGACAGTTTGAGAAACCCTCTGTGAGGTCATTCACCACCGTCTGCTGCAGGGCAGGACTATTTCAGAACTGGTATAATCCCTACTAGATGCACACTGCATTGGAATCACACGGCTTCTGTTTGGCCCGTCGGACCCGGGTTCCATTTCAGGTGTCCGGGGTTTCGTCGGAACACGGCGCAGTCTGCCAGACTCATTAGAGGGAGAGGCACTGAAATAACCCGCCGGACACCAAAGATGTGCGTGTCCTCCTTCCTGCTGTCCGAAGCGGGCGCCTTACATAACCAGCCAGACAAACCGGCAAATCCCTCCACCCTAATCCTCCTCAGAGGGCCATTTCCTGTCAGGGCTAATGGAGATTAATTGCTGACGCACGTCTTGTGCTGCCACTGCCCTTCATGGAATTTGCTCTCTAATTGACCCGTTCATAACTCGCAGCAGGGCCTCCAACACTCCGTGGACATTGACCAGCGCCAGCGGAGGAGGAAGATAGCATTATCGGAGCAGAGGCGAGGGAACTGGAACATCTGATCAGTGATTCAGGTTCTCCGCAGAATCCCTGATCCGCCGACCGAACGAGAAGCGGGACCCACCGTGGAGTGTTTCCAGTAGAGGATGATCTCTGGAACGCCGTCCGACTTATCCGCCAGGGGGTCGTTGCTCCAGGCTTGACTGCTGATCGTTATCACTCCATTCTTATCCACACTGCAGGGAAAAAAAAAAGAATAAAGACAAAATAGAGAAACGTAAGACACCAATTTGTTCAAGCAACAGTGAAAAAGAACAAGCAGAGGATGAAGTTACCTCTGCAGCGCATTCACAGCGTGCTCCAGGGAAATATGGACTCCGAGGTCACGGAGAGACTGCATGAACTCTTTTGGGTCAACGCCACCTTGAAAAGAAGAAAGTGTCCTGGATTAAAACTAAAGCCAAATCAATTGAGCGAGCCCCGACATAGCTGAGACCCAAGAGACCCTCGTACCCGCAATCCTCCTGTCCAGACTCTTCACCACGAGCTTCAGGTCTTTCTCGTAGTCCTGCAGATAGTGAACAAACTCCTCAAAGTCCAGCTGTTCGTCCGAGCCGCTCACACACCGCTCCAGAGTTTTCTGCAAAAAAAAACCCCCACAAAATTTAAGTTTCTCATGGAGCCAAACAGAAAAAAGCTGCAATTTCATTTCATTTGAAAAGGATTTATTGACTTTTTTTGTTTTTAAATTCAAACTTAAATGGAGCTTCAGAGAGGAATAAATGTGCAGGAGACTTTAATGAGGGTGCAAAGCCTTCTCTGAATTACTCTTTGGGTAGTGAACCAGGAAGAGAATGTCTGAAATGTGGTTACCACTAAAAGCCAGACTGGTATGTCAGATAACCTAAAACAGGGTGAACTACGACCCACGTCATGACCCTGGTGTCAACACGTCGCCCTCTGGGCTCTCTTGAACGACTGGATGACGTCCAGGACCAGAGAGTATTATGTTGCAACAGCCTGGTTTCGTTCCAGCTCAGCTACAGGCTGACCCACCATCAGTGCTAATCCCTATCTACATTTAAACCAGGGGAGCTAAAAGGGCAGCGGAACACTAGCCGTCCTCCCGCTGGCCGGTTAGCGCCGGTACCTGACCTGCTGGCCCGAGCGCATGACCGTCACACTGAGGTACATGAGGAACGAGAACGTTCAGCTGTTAACCTCGACGGTTCACGTCGTGCCGTGCCTGGACTGTTGGACACTGCTCGTGTGCTCCCATCTGACTTTTGTTCAGGCCCAGAAATAGAAATGGACATAGAGGAGGTGACCACAAGTCAACCACATACTTTAAAATGCACATATTAATTTATATGCAATAAGAATGAAAAAGAAATTGGCAAGGAATCTATATGGGTGTGTCTCGCACAGTAAAAATGACTGTACATGGGTGAATGCTGGTATATTTCATGCAATTGTTAGGGTGTGAACATCTATATTGGGAAGCGGTGC
The DNA here is from genome assembly GCF_963422515.1 of Blennius ocellaris. NCBI lineage: Eukaryota > Metazoa > Chordata > Actinopteri > Blenniiformes > Blenniidae > Blennius > Blennius ocellaris. The sequence continues at coordinate 1,578,888 of NC_137656.1, read as the reverse complement.
ACCATCTGTATTAATGCAATACTTAAATACTATCCCTAAATTTAAAAAATATATAAAAATCATCTAGTGTTTATCTCTTAACTCTGTCCACCGCTGAATGTTTCAATTGTCTTGATGGATTTTTATCACTAAAGGTAGCAATGCATTTCTAATCTAATCTCATCCTGCAACAGACTGTACTGATGTCCCAGAATCAACTGGAATAGAAGGTGTCTGCGTGTTCTAATCAATAGAGGCTACAATCCGGTTAAAATGGAGCAAGTGAGCAACACATTATTTAACTTTCAGCGACGTGCATGACCATGAGCTGCACAAGAATGTCGACAGATCACGTCATCATCAAGGCACGCATATATAAGCATTTAATTTAAAAAAAAAAAAGAAGTAATTTTAAAGAGTGCAGAAAATTAATCCTGAAGGAATTTAGTGGCGTGTGATCATTTTAATACCACCGGAGCAGTTTTCAGATTATTTAGATTCTTTACGTTACATACATTTTTTTTTTCCCCAAGTGGATTTTCCACGTGAGCAGGGCCCGCCTTACCGGCTTTTTACCGAAGAGTTCAAACTATCACAAATCTTACAAAAAACGTATCAAAACCAACTAAAACTCCGCTCCAAAGTAGCATCGTGTGGTTTAAACGCAATATAATGTCGTAACTCGGAGTTTTACCGGCGTTCATACGGGCGGCGCTCGGATTTGAGGCCTAGTCGTGAGGCTTTTCGCTGACTTACGCTAATGAAGGAAAGATTGAATGGCGGTTACAGGTGAAGGCATTTAACTCGTTTAGTGTGAAGAGGAAACCCGAGTGTGGTTATATCTACGGCGTGATGGATGGATAAATAATGTAAAGAAGATTATTCTGACCTCTCTCCACCGCTGGTACGTAGAAAACTCCTGCGAAGGCAGCAACACGCTCACTTTGTTAAACAGAGACTTCAGCTCGGACGGAAGGCTGTTCGACTCGAAATATTCCACCTCGACCGGGTCCGAGTTGGCCACCGGGACGTAAAGGCACAAACCCAACATGTCTGGTTCGGGAAAATTGGAAGAAACTACAATAAATAATAAATAAATAGCACTGCGTGATAACCCGTGGTGGGAGAGTGCTGAATGAGACGCCGGTAAGGAAATCGGCTCGCTAAAGAATGTAGACAGGCCACGCCCCTTACGGGAACCGAGCCGCGTCATTGGCTGGAAGGCGAGTCCCGCCAAGAGGTCCGACGTCATTCCACGAACGACCAATCGGAGAGAGGGCAGGTCTTTCTATGACCTGCCAATCAGAGGGGGCCGACGTCATTTTACAACCGATCAATCACAGCGAGGAGCCATTGACGGGCTCGTCAAGGTCCCGCCTCCTTCTTGGACACGTAGCAAGGCTCGACCAATCACGTGCTTCCATCCATTCAAACTGGCACTTGTGGCCGCTTTTGGCGCAAGAAATCAACACAAAGACATAATGAATATGAAGATATATAGCAGTAAATATAATATAATATAATATAATATAATATAATATAATATAATATAATATAATATAATATAATATAATATAATATAGTATAATATAATATTATATTATATTATATTTCATGGATTGTTGTTGTCATTAAATATATAGACATTTCTTCAGTTATCAAATATATTGGTAGCATATATTAGTAAATGAACATATTAGTAAACATGTAGGCATATAGTAGCAGCATATGCATATTAGTAAGACTATAGGTATGTTTTGGTAAACATATAGACATATATCAGTAAACGTGTAGGCATATAGCAAGCTGAATCTGAATATAAATGTAGACATGAATAAATAAACAAATAAACTTTAATATGTAGACTGTTGCCTCGTGGCCCTGGACTGGTGGAGAGGTTGGATGGGTGAATGGATGTAGACTGTGGCTGCTTATAAGTGCTCTCCTCTTTTCCACAGGCTGGATTTTCACTCACAGTCTGGCACATTCTGTGGATCTCTGTATTCCATGTCGCCGTCACTCTTTTGTCTCTGCCACTGTGTGTTCTCTCTGTGTTACACTGTGGTGGATGGCACCGCACCAGGTCCTTTGGCCTCGGCCTGTGCAACAGTTTTATCTAAAGCCACGCAAGCTGCAGACGGACGACAGCCACGGGGGTTAGACTGATGAGGACCAATGCCAGCAGCCAAAAAAAGCACTGAAAAACTCCAACTGAGCCGCTGAGGAGGGTTTATTATGTTATACAACACTCACATACGCGCACAGACGCACGCACACACACAGCTTGACGTGTGGATGAAATCATCAGGGTGCAAAGTTCATGAGGAGCCAGATTTATGTCTTTATCTTAATGTAAATATGTTTTTCACAGGAATTATATAGTATTTATATATATATACATTATTTGATTAGAAAGTTATTGAAATATTTAACACGGTTTATTAATCTAATATACAATAAGATGCTTGTTTTGTCAAAGGTGTGTCACGCAAGGACTTTAAGCTACACTTTGTTTATAAGATGTCAATAAAACACTTGACGATCATGTGTTCTGTAATGTTGCACAACATCCTGTCTGTTACGAACTGTAACGACAGATTGGAGATTTGTTGAAAGATATGCAATTTCTTGTGCGTTCTATACCTGCTGTTTAATTCCACGTTGGATTTTTCCCTCAAACAATCGTTCCTTGGACAGATGTTTTCATCTTCACCTCACATTTTGGTCAAATTGTACAAAGTGTATTTTCGTATCTAGTGCATTTATCTACCAGGCATTTATCTCCATAAACATGGAGGCTGAGCCAAATCATGAAAACAAAAAACCTGTTTATACAAAGTTCATTAACATACAAGTTAACCCTCAGTGTGGACTCCGGCCTGTTTGTGGAGCTGCAGGTGTCACTCCTACGTGGTGTGCGTCACACGACGAGTCACATGTTAACTGTGACCATCAGGACTCACTGGCCCTTTAACCTACTGCACACAACATAACACACTGCAGCTCAACAACAACAAAACACACCAAAAACACCAAAAACAAACACACCAGAAACACATCAAAACACACTAGAGCTCACCAAAAACACAACAAAATACAACAAAATACACCAGAAACACAACAAAATATACCACAGCACACCAAAAACACAACAAATCACACCATAGCTCAACAAAAACACCAGAAACACAACAAAACACACAACAACACACCAAAAACACAACAAAACATACCAAAAACACAACAAAACACACCAGAAACACATCAAAACACACCATAGCTAACCATAAACACAACAAAACACAACAAAATACACCAAAAACACAACAAAATACACCAAAAACACATCAAAACACACCATAGCTAGCCATAAACACAACAAAACACAACAAAATACACCAGAAACACAAGAAAATACACCACAGCACATCAAAAACACAATAAAACACACCATAGCTCCACAAAAATACCAGAAACACAACAAAACACAACAAAATACACCAGAAACACAAGAAAATATACCACAGCACACCAAAAACACAACAAAACCCACCATAGCTCAACAAAAATACCAGAAACACAACAAAACACAACAAAAACACAACAAAATACACCATAAAAACACAACAAAACACACCATAGCTCAACAAAAACACAACACAGCTCACCAAAATCACAACAAAAAGACAACAATTTAACCAAAAACCCACCCAAAATACCAAAAGCACATTAAAACACACGAAGGGACTGGGCTCAGAGGCCTGGCAGGGCCTGGAGCCTCGCACAGCACCAGGGGTTTAAACCGACGCTCACAATGTGGTGTGCAGTTCGCTGGCCCCGCACTGCCCCCTCCTGGAGAACATGTGTAACGACACAGCGATGTGGAACACCAGATAACAGTTGACTGGGTCAAACCATTGATTCTTCAGCCTGAAGAAAATGTACAACTAAAAGAAAAATAAACTCGAAAAGTATTTGTTCCTTTTATTCTCAGTGCAGGACACAATTTATTAGGAAATTCTAATATTTAAAAAATATCAGACACTGAAGCGTGTCACATTCTGCTGCCCACCTGGGAGTTTAGCAGCCAGCCGCCCCTGCAGGCGCACATACCAGCCTGCAAGCTGCAGCCTGCTGGCGAAGGTCAATCAGGTCAAACTGTCATTTCAAATGGATGGTTTGTTGATAAGTTTGTTGTCGTGAGTTACACATTATCAGAGTTGAGACGTTTTCCACCGGCATTCCCTCCTGGCTGCGGCGGCAGCGTTGCTCTGACCCTGGATGACGTGTGTGAGAATTCTACCTATCGCCCTCAGGTGTGTGTGTGTGTGTGTTTGATGTATGTGTGTGACAAACCAGAAAGTTAAGGGAAGAACAACATGACTGTTTTATGCATTTGTGGAAAAAAAACCCTTTGAGATATTTGAAGTAACACAAACTTTACCCCACAACTAATATTGACTTTATACAACCGTTACTCTATTTGTGAAAATGCTTTAAGAGGAGATACTCTAGATTATGTTTTCACACTGAGAACATATTGGATTAGATTCAGATTAAAAAAATAAATAAATAAATAAAAGAATCAGGATAGCTGGACTTCTGAGACCTGAACCAGATGATTCTAGAATTCAATTCAACTTTATTAATATAGAACCAAAGACAACACAGTCATCTCTCGGTGCTTAACAGGTGAATCATTCATTAAAAAACAGGAGATTTACATAAACATACTGACCTTTAAAGGGTTAAAAAAACTAAAAATGTATGTTTCAGGCTGAAGTAGTTTTAAACGACTGAAGCATTTAAAGTAGAAAAAATATTAACGTATCATATGTTTACATCAGTTGTTGCAAGAGTGACACTTGCTGCAAGAATAACAATTATGCATCAAATTCAATGTTGCTGCCAATCAGGGACACGTCCCAGGGCCTCATAACAATGATGATCAAATACTACTTGAAATTTATATTTTTGAAAATGTGTTTTGGGGGTTTTTGCCATAAGAAACACTGGAGATTTACCTGAACATACTGGCATTTAAGGGGTTAAAATTTGATTTGATGCAAGCAGTTTTAAGAGACTGAAGCGTTTAAAGTGGAAAAATATTAGTGTATAATATTTTTATAGCAGTTTTTGAGACATTTCTTCTTAAGGATCTTTTAAGGGTTAAAAACAGCGTTTCGTTGTGTTTCCGTCTGGATCTGGTCCAGCTGACTGTCAAATGTTCATTTTCACAAATTGAATAAAGGTTTTTATAAAGATTCTGCAATCGTCCCCATGCTGTAGAGCAGGGGTGTCCAACATGCGGCCCGGGGGCCAGAACCGGCCCGCCATGTGATTAAAACTTTTTTTTTTTAAGTATAAATATGAAAACTGACAAGAGGCTGATCTAAAAACACGAGATTGGCAAAAATTATTACATTTCATAATAAAGGTGTCCAATTTATGTGACGTGATGCTTTAGACACGCAAACTCAAAAAATATTTCCAGATGACAAATTGTTTTAATCCTGAATAAAAATATGATATCCAGATATTGTGTGTGTGTTTTTTTTTTTTTTGCAAATATAATATCTGATTAACTTTAATATGTATATTTCAGAATAGACTGGCGAATTCTTGCAGTTACAAAAGAATCAAAAGGAGGAAAGACTTTGACATTTGTCCATATCTGCAGTTTAATATGTTCTGTTTGACTCGTTCGGCCTCCAGAGGTCAGATCAGGTCAATGTGGCCCCTCAACTAAAATCAGTTTGACGCCCCTGCTGTAGAGGAACAAACACCAGTTCATGCTTTTATTGTTCAGAAGTGATTCCTGCAGAAGAATGGCACAAAGCGGCTGAAAGGAAAAGGGCTTTATTTTGTCTAAAAGATACAGGACACTTGGATTAAAACTCACTTGTTAGGGCGTCGTTAATTCAACGGAGGAGCTCGGGGAGGCCAGTCGTGTGCGTAGCTTATAACAAACCTCCACGAAACATAAATAAAAGCTTGAAAAGAAGCCGAAAAAAAAAAGGGGGGGGCGGCGGAGACATAAAGCCACATTCAGAGCCGCTCAGTGGTTCACCCCGGACAGAGGAGCGCTCAGAGCCAACCTGCTGCCCACAATTAAAACCAGAAACACAAAACAACCTAGTCGTGGTTAGTTACTCTACACAAATACACACAAAAAATAATTTCTCTGGTCAATTCACTGCTTCAGGTTTAACATAAAAGAAATTTACCCCCCCCCCCCCCTCCCCTCCCCAGGAAGCTAAAGAAGACTTCTTCTAACACACAACCTGGAAAAAAAAAAAACCTCATTAAATGTCAGAAACAATAAACAAAAACAAAAAGAAGCTGGAAAGAAGAAGAATTTGCGGAGGAAAAAGTGAGAAGTTTTCTGGGTGGGGTCGACCTCAGCGGAGCCACGCCTCATTTATAGTGCCAAAAAAACAAAACAAAAAACCAAAAAAAAGGAAATAAAAGCCACACTTTTATTGTGGAAGTCTTCACATTTTGAGCACTTCTGACAAACACTGGGGTTATTTTCCTTTTTCCCTCCACCGTGAGAGATTTTCACCCTTTTCTCACTCGTCTCTCGGCGCAAAGCTTCAGTTTTCAACCCCCCCCCCCACCCCCACACCCCCCCCATCCAGATCCACAGGATTATAGAAATGAGAGGCTGTTTTCCTTTCATATTTCTCTGCTTGTTTTACAAACAAGGAGAAGCGACTTTCTAAAAAAAAGACACGAACCTTCTGCTTCCTATTTAGAGGTTTACAAGTTCACGTAGGAGCCGATAAAACTTGCGTGTAAACAAATAAAAAGTCTATTTAACCAACCAGCTGGTTAAGCAGAAACATATTTTCCTGTTTGTCAGGTTATTTTTTTTGTTTGTTTTTTTTTGGGGGGGGGAGGGGCTCTTTGGTTCAGAAGAAAACGGCAGTGAAGGAGCAGAGCCACGAAGCCCCACCAGGGGGCAGCACACAGCTCGGAGGGGGGGGAGGGGTTGGGGGTTGGGGGGGAGGGGTTACGTAAACATGGTGTAGACGGATTCTGGTCCCGTAGCCTGACGTGAGCAGGAAGCAGCTCAGAGCGACTCGATACTCCTATTTTACTGCAATTTAATCAAACATCGTCTCATAGAACATGGACATTTCTCATTCTTAGTCGCTGCCAGACGGCAGGAAATGAACAGAATTAACTTCCTCGTGTTTGCCGAGTCGGTGGCGAGGCACTTGGACGTCCACGGCGTGGAGTTGAACAAAGTGGAACGGAGGCACTTGGATGTGATTTCGAGGCTGAAGGCATGGCGTCACCTGAAGATCATGTTCCTGAACCCGTGGAACCGTGGAGACGAGACGCCGGGGGGGGGGGGGGGGGGGGGGGGGGTCAAAGCGTCCCGACGTGGACGTGTGCGTGGGTTTAACCGGAGTGAGTTGGCGTGACGGGAGACGGCGTGGGAACCGGCAGTGGTGTGTATATTCTTTATTCAGATTCCGGGGCCGCGCCGCCTCCTACCAGTGTGAACACGAAGCGTCGGCTCCGACGCCACCGGTCCTCCGGTCTCGGGGGGGGGAAACGTGGAGGAGCGGATCGGAGTGCAGACAGACGTAAAGTGCAAACGGCGCCGGGTTTCGTCCCCTTCACAGCCTCAGGCCGGCTGGAGCTCCGGGAAACGCCGGCTGGAGGGTCGTCACCTCCTCTTCCGCCGCCTCAGTGGCTCTCGATCACCACCGGTTCGTATCCGCCGGCGGACACCCTGGGGGACAACAGGCCGTCAGCAGGCAGGGGGACCCAGAGGACGTTCACAACGGGGGACGGACGCTCACCTGTTTCCGAGCCTGATGCTGCTGAGAGCCGTCGTCCCGTCTTTACTGACAAACAGACGCAGGTTGCTGTCTGGAGACACAAACAAAGAAAGTGCTGAGTCGCTGCTGAAGGGAACCAGAGACAGAAAACTGCTGAGTCGCTGCTGAAGGGAACCAGAGACAGACACAGAAAACTGTTGAGTCGCTGCTGAAGGGAACCAGAGACAGAAAACTGCTGAGTCGCTGCTGAAGGGAACCAGACACAGAGACAGAAAGCTGCTGAGTCGCTGCTGAAGGGAACCAGAGAGAGACAGAAAACTGCTGAGTCGCTGCTGAAGGGAACCACAGACACAAACACAGGATGCTGCTGAAGGGAACCAGAGACAGAAAGCTGCTGAGTCGCTGCTGATGGGAACCACAGACACAAACACAGGATGCTGCTGAAGGGAACCAGAGACAGAAAGCTGCTGAGTCGCTGCTGATGGGAACCAGAGACAGAAAGCTGCTGAGTCGCTGCTGATGGGAACCAGAGACACAAACACAGGAAGCTGCTGAAGGGAACCAGAGACACAAACAAAGAAAGCTGCTGAGTCACTGCTGAAGGGAACCACAGACAGATAGAAAACTACTGAAGAGAACCAGACAGACACAGGAAACTGCTGAGTCGCTGCTGAAGGGAACCAGAGACACAGAAAACTGCTGAGCCGCTGCTGAAGGGAACCAGACAGAGACAGAAAACTGCTGAGTCGCTGCTGAAGGGAACCAGAGACACAGAAAACTGCTGAGTCACTGCTGAAGGGAACCAGAGACAGACACGGAAAACTGTTGACTCGCTGCTGAAGGGAACCACAGACACAGGAACCCAGCAAACGGTACGCAGTTACAACGCACTCGGGATTACTCCGTTTTCAAGGATTACTCTGTTCGGCTCACCTTCGGTGTTGTTGACGTCCGCAAAGTTCTGGCTCTGGACGATCTTCTCCACGATGTCGTCGGCGTCCATGCGCGTGTCGTTGACCCAGGAGGGGTGGCTCTCCACCGAGTCCTGCTTCCTCCTGCCCACAGACACAACCACAGACGACATCAGCGTCTCCCGGCGCTCACGCAGTGACACAGTTCCGTCTCCGTCCCCCGACCGCACCTCAGGTTCCTAGTGGGCGGCAGGACAGGCCGCGGCGGTCGGGGGGGTCTCTCCGGACGTCCGGCGTCCTTCTCCCCCTCCGGAGGCGGCGGGTCGGCGGTGAAGGCGACGCCCCCCGACGTGCTGCTTCCCGTTGAGGTATTCCGGCGGTGCGTGAGGTCCGACAGGCTGGACGAGCAGGAGTGCTCGGTGCTGTAGCCTGGAGGACAGTGGCGGGACAGTGTCCACCGCGGCGGGACGGACACACACACACACACACTGGTCAATGAGCAAGAAACCACCACGTTCCCTTCGTGCCTCCACCGTGGAGGACAGAAGCACTAACCTGCTGGAGGACGACAAAGGACAGCGGACGTTCGTGTTCCGGTGTTACTTTAGGAAATAAATTCTGCAGTGACGACAAACATGTCTGTCCCGAGTCCCTGACTGGACGTTGACCGTCTGACCTTGTATCATCATGAACCTAATTCTGATCATTCTTCCTCTGCACACCAATAAAACAAGGTTAAAGCTTGTTTTAATCTCAAGAATCATTGAGTTTATTGGTGCATCAGTGTTTCTCTTATTATGTTTAAATAGATTCAAAACTTGGACTTGAAGCTTTGCAGCAGTTTACGTCACAAATCAAAGCTCCGGGTGAACGAACCTTCGCTCTGCCTGCAGGTCCTTTATCTGCTCACAGGTCACATGAAGCAACACGTTTGGCTCGTACAGTACACACAGTACGTACAGTACACACAGTACGTACAGTACGTACAGTACACACAGTACGTACAGTACACACAGTACGCAGACCATGCCAGGAGGACACGACACACAAAACCTTCTTCACTGCTGGTTGACGACTTACAACTAATGAACTAAACTACATGAACAGAGCAACAAAAACACAATTATTACCAACACTACAAACCTAACATAACCCCCAATAACTACATTTAAAACCCGACAAACATAAACTCCCATAATGCATTGCAGCTCTCGGCTCCTTTATCGCTACACATTATTAAAATGGAAGATCTGAGATTGTTAGAACCATGAGTGTGATGGTGTGTCTTTAATGTCCTGTAGTTGTTGTGTAATTCACTAGAATGTTCCGTCACTCTCAATAAGTCTGTAAAGAACCTCCTGGAATTGTTGGCGCTCCGCAGCGCAGCAGTTTTACTGTGAAAGGAACAGGAAGTTCCCAGCTTCAGACACCAGTTGAGCCGCTGTCATGACCTGCAGCCGCAATTCTCCGTTCTTCATCCATTATTGTTGTAATGACGTGACGTCGTTGCGTCGTTCACGACCCTACATGTTACCACTCTTTGTAGCGGGACTGTGCAACGCAATTGGCTCTGGGTGCGCTTTGCCTTACCTCCCATACCACCCTTTGCCTTACCACCCATACCACCCTGCTCCGGGATGAGCTGCAGTGGCGGGACCAGCTGTGGCGTCCAAAAAAGAATCTCCGCAGTGTTCTCACAACCAACTCATGGAACTGTGTTGTATTTGGCGAAAATCTGATTGAAAGTTGAATTAACAGTTCCGACAAAGCCCACCTGAGATCCTGCTGTGCTGGCTGGCGTAGCTGGAGTTGCGGGAGTGTCCGGACTGGAAGAGGTCTGCGGGACCCGGCTGGGTCTGCGGGGGCTCTGGTTCCTCCAGGAGGCCTGGAAACACACGGGGGGGGGCGGCCGCTTCAGAGGAATTCAGCTTCACGTGAAACTACGAGCTGCACGCCGGTCAAATGGTCTCGTTTCAGCCACAACTGCAGTTTTATCTCCAAACATGCTGCTGGCATTCAAATTACAGCCGACATATCGTATGTAAACCCCCCCGACAATACTATTGCATAGGTAGAACTTTAATTTAGCCATTTATTCCTAATTGATAACATCTTTTTAACACGATTTTGTATTTAATTGTTCCATTATAACGACACTATTTTGTATTTTTTATAGGTCCACAATAGAAATAAGTCGCTTTTATTACTTTTTATAATGATTACTATATATTTCTGTTTTTATTTTGTATGTACATGAGGAATATAAAAAAAAAAGAAGATCTGAATCATGATCATCTCTATTCTAAATCATTTAGCATTTTTACTTTAATTTTACTTTAATACTTTGAGACGGCGAGAACGACGTGATTTGTGACGAACAAGCTTCAGTGAGTGACGATAAAAACTTTGCGTTTGGCTTCACCGAACTCTTTTTCCAACCTTTTGGACGCACGTGAACATAAACCCTCTCAGTTCAGTCAATGTGAGATTTGAGTGCAGCTGTAGTGTTTATAATGGTATTTTTACAAGCCAGCTCTTGTTTGGTGAAGCTGCATTGTGAAATCTCGATGAACATTCCTATGGAAGGAAAACTGTACCATCAGATTCTGAATTCGAATTTGTAACTCTGAATTTTTTTACCATCGAAATCAAACTTTGAATTTTAAAAGCTGTCGAATTTCAAGTACGTAACTTTTTTTGCTTCTGATTTTTTTTTTACCAATATCTAAAAATATTCAGTGTGTAAAAATTCAATGTGTCTAAAAATTGAGCCGCAAAAACAATTCAGCTGCAAAAAAATTCAACCGCAAAAAAAAAATTCAGCTGCAAAAAAAATTCAGCCGCAAAAACAAATTCCGCTGAATTTTTTTGCAGCTGAATTTTTCGACACATTGAATTTTTACACTGAATATTTTTTAGATGTTGAAAAAAATCAGAAGCAAAAAAAGATACGCACTTGAAATTCGACAGCAGTACGTATCTTTTTTTGCTTGATTTTTTTTTTCCAACATCTAAAAATATTCAGAGTGTAAAAATTCAATGTGTCTAAAAATTCAGCTGTAAAAAAATTCAACCGCAAAAAAAAATCAGCTGCAAACAAAATTCAGCCGCAAAAACAAATTCAGCTGAATTTTTTTGCAGCTAATTTTTAGACACATTGAATTTTTACACTGAATATTTTTTAGATGTTGAAAAAAATCAGAAGCAAAAAAAGATACGCACTTGAAATTCGACAGCAGTACGTATCTTTTTTTGCTTGATTTTTTTTTTCAACATCTAAAAATATTCAGAGTGTAAAAATTCAGCTGTAAAAAAATTCAACCGCAAAAAAAATTCAGCTGCAAAAAAATTCAGCCGCAAAAACAAATTCAGCTGAATTTTTTTGCAGCTGAATTTCTAGACACATTGAATTTTTACACACTGAATATTTTTAGATGTTGAAAAAAAAAAATCCGAAGCAAAAAAAGATACGTACTTGAAATCCGCCAGCTTTTAAAATTCAAAGTCTGATTTCGATGGTAAAAAAAAAAAATTCAGAGTTAGAAATTCCAATTCAGAATCTGATGGCACAGTTTTTACTTCCATACGCTCCTCGATCCCGGGACTCTTGCCGCCGGTGCCGCCGGTACCTGAGCTGACGATGGAGGGTCTGTGTTTGGCGCCTCGGCCCAGCGAGACCTTGTCAGCCGGGCCCGGCTCCGTGGTCCCCTCCCCCTTACAGTCCAGCTGCAGGGTGTGCTCCCGCCCGGGGATGGAGATGGACTTGGCGGTGCTCGGAGGCCTGCGGGGAGAACCAGACGCACTTCATCACAGACTCTGCTGGACTCGACAGGCTCAGATAAGAGAGTTTATACCAACTGATGAACGGCAACAACACGGGAGTAACAGTGGAATGTGAAGCATGGAGGTGAATGTTGGGAAGAAATCTGGCCAAAACGCCCAAGAATCCAGAAACGCTACGTTCCAATTAATGAATAAAGCAGATTTTTTTTTTTTTACTTTGAGGTGAAAATAAGACTCAAGAGAAATCTAAAAGACCAAAAAGTGAAATTATTCTGACCCAACACTGTTCCTCAGCTCCCTCTAGTGGAGAAAGAAGACACTGTCATTTTAAATCAAAATACCCAATATTATCAAAACAGTTCAACTTAGAATTAAAACATATTATACGGGATGCTAACATTTGAAACAAGCGTCATCTTTCCTCAGTGTCTGATGAAAACCATCAGTTCTTCATCTCCCTGCTGTTTCAGAGCGATGAAGAGGAGAGTTATGAAGCTTTGTCTTTAACAATGATCCATAAACAATCGTCCCGTTAGGAGGAGACGCGTCTCAGACTGGAGGCTCAGTTTGCTCAGAACCCGGAGAGAGGAGGTTCTCGTCGCCTCTTCGTCATTGGTCTTCATCACTCACGTTTTAAAGCAGGGGTCTCCTGACAGCAGCGTCATGCCGATGATCACCTGGAAGAAACGACGACAAAGGAAGTGAGGAAGAAACACGGCTCGTCGATAAGGTCCGGACCCGAAAGAGGAAGTAGTTAGCCCGTGGTGGCTAGGCTAGTTAGCTCGTGGCTAATGGGTAGCCACAAACGACGGCGATATAAAGTCTTCAGACCAGATATCAATACCTCTTCCTCACTACCTCTTCCTCACTACCTCACTACCTCTTCGCGCGGTTAGCTTTATTTGCTTCACCTTCAGGATGGAGTTGTCCTGCCGGGTGTTCTTGGTGTCGTAGCCCTCCAGCAGACAGCAGCGCACCGTCGATCCAGAACCCGCAAACTCCGCCATGTTGAGGTCCGTGAAGCCCAGCTGGAAGGAAACGGGGGGACAGGTTCATTTTACGACGCTTTTCTAGAACCATAGGGCTTCGTCTACTATCTGGTCCGCCTCCATTTTTTCCTGCAGTGACGATCCGTGTGGAGCTCAAGCGAGTGGGATTATTGTGAGAGTCGAGACGGTAGCGTCCTCCGACATGAACGTCAGTCATCAAACTGCAGAGACGTTAAAAATCTGACTCGTTTTCTGATTGCATCTCGAACTCAGAACTTTATGCGACAACTCTCATCCTCGGAACCTTTAATCCTTGATTGAGACCCTTTAGAAAATTATTAATAGAGCTATAAAAAAAAGGTATTAATGAGTCTGTCTAAGTCTGTCCCACAGATTTCAACGCTTGGTTTGATTCATTCAAGACAATTTTCCACTTTGTTAGACAGTAATGGTTCATTCTATCATTTATATTCTGCATCTGGTGGCCAAAACAAGCCGGTAGTTTTAGGCTTAGTCAAAAAATCCTGCTGCTGTAGTTTCCATGTCCGGCCACTAGTGGGTGCTGTTTTTTCATAAAGCTATCACAATTATTAATTGGTGACAATATACAGCATATAATGAATTTAATCAAACGTTTCCGAACAAATCAGTCTCTTGCCGCTCGGGCGTCGCCTCGTGCTGCATTCACTGTCGTGGGAAATTGGAGATTCACGGTCATAAATGTCAAACTGACCATTTGAATTAGCAGGAAGCGTCTCCATGACAACAGACGCTGATCTCCTCCATGAGGCGCCTCTCTCATCCGCTTTGTATGGGACTTTTTTTTTCAGTTTTGGGGATTTTTTTGGAAACGGTTTAGCCATTAACTTAATAAATAAATAAATAAATAAATACATTTTGCACGGCTATAGTAGAATCCGTGTTCTCCAGCAGCATTGAACCTAAATACTTCTCACGAGGACGAATCTCGTCGGTGACGTTCGTTTCCCGCAGCTCTGGAAAGCAAAAAGGAACCCGTCCTTTATTGTTCACGCTTCCCCTTCTTCTGTTTTTCTAGGTGTGCACTTTAAGGAAAGCACCTTCTGAGCAGGAAGCGAGGTATATTTAACCGAAGGAAATCTAAAAGGAGAACAGAGGAAGGAGCATGGATCCACGGAGCCGGCGTTCTGGAGGGTTTGACCTTCAATTCAGGCCGCGTGATTCTGGTGTCACCGGCAGGATGTTTCTTTTTGTTTTTTTGTTCCACAGTCTGGGGAAGCTGTGATTCAGAGCCGGAATGGGGAGATTCAGGTTTTGTACCTGGCTGCTTGCGGGAAGTGCAGCACGGCGAGGGCCGAGGCGCTTACCTTGGTGTACGCTTTCCCTCCTTTCAGTTCCTGCGGGGGAAAACAGGAAGTCAGCGATGGAACCAGAGATGCAACTTCATATTACACAGGCCTCCAATTACAGGAGGAGAAATTACAGACCGAGTCGCTACAGAAATATCCAGGTCGCGTTTTCCTGGGAGAATAGCTCCAGGCCTGCGGCGCACTTTGTTCATTCTGTCCTGTCGGTTTCAAAATCCGTCCAACTGATTCTTTCAAAACAAAAAAAAAATGTGGTGCACTGATTTACTTAAAAGAAAAAGCTTCCAGCAGCCATTAGGAAGGCCTTGCCACTCCACTGCCAACGAATTAAATGAAAACTTGTGATCAGTCCGTCATTCACAAGGGCGAAGCTCTAATGTCCTACGGCAAGCGAACGCAGCACGAGAAAACAAAGCTGCCACGCACACAAATCCACACATGGGACACTTTAATCAAAAACTAAAAGTAGTAGTTACTAATAACCAGGTCAGCCACCAGGGAACTACCTTTCTCACGGACACCCTGCAGATGGAGGGGTCCAGGACGCCGGTGTGGGGGTTGGCACTCATCTTGGAGACGAAGGTGAACCTCTTCCTCCAGCGAACACAGTTCTCCCGGACCTCCTGCCTGAAGACAAAACCACACGTCAGACGCACCTCGGCGGAACCCTGCGGGCCACGGCCAAGTCCAGTCCTTCTGCACGCGCTCAGTAGATGGGCAATAACAAACATGGCGGCCTCCGGCGTGGCGTCACCCCCCCCCCCCCCCCAGTCAATATTCTAGTTTTATTGTTCATGTTGGTTTGATTGATGTGCCACGTGATGCAGTGACGTCAATATCCTGGGGTCAAAGGGTCACATGGATTAAATAGTGGATTAAATATCCTTGTAATCTATTGGTTTCCATGGTGACAAATGTGGAGTTGGTGAAGGTATGGGCTCCACTGCTCTTGTTGGAATCAGTCTCACAAATGTCTGCATAATATTCTGATCAGTCCATGACGGGCGGATCGACCTGGACGATCGAACCAAACTGCCGTCGAGTCAAATGACGTTGTTTGGAAACTGAAAAGAAAAGTGATGAAAAGTTCCCAGAAGAGCATTTTCAAGCGAAAACAAAAAACACAGAAACAAAGTTCTTCGTCACCAGCTGAATAGAAAAAAACTATATTGTACGATTTTCCTACTGAAGATGGTTTAGCAAAGGAAAACGGATTCATACAGTTTGATCTCATTAAAAAACTGAAGGTTTGAGATTTTTAGCCCAGAGATAGTGCTCAAAATAATTGTAACTTTCCATCCAGACTCTGCTATAAAGACTGTATATCAATATTTTGATTTGAAAAAAAACCACCCCAAAATCTGTATTATTCATCATTTAATGTCTCCTCGTGAATCCAAAAGCCATGAAAATGAGGATAAACGGGACAAGCAGAACTCAAACCTTTAAATCGTCTT
Organism: Blennius ocellaris; assembly: GCF_963422515.1. Classification (NCBI taxonomy): domain Eukaryota; kingdom Metazoa; phylum Chordata; class Actinopteri; order Blenniiformes; family Blenniidae; genus Blennius; species Blennius ocellaris. Next base: position 1,562,627 of record NC_137656.1, on the reverse strand, counting down.
GAACGGAGCAAGACAAGCAGGGGGAGGTGGGTTATTGTTGGTCTATTTATTTCAGAAACACCACACACACACACACACTTTGAGCGGTGGAACGTTCCCAGACCACATTCCTCGGTCCAGATGGCTTTGTTCATGCTCCATGGAAACCTCACTCTCAAATCCACCAACACTCTGGCAATCGGCACCGAGGAGGAGGAGCACTTCTACAAACGCTCCTCTGTTTGCTTCTAATCTCAGCCGCCAGCTTCCAGACTCCTTTTTTTTAATTTTTTTTTTTACTTTTTTTCTTCCCATCACGTCGGCGTTGCAGGCGTGTGACGAGGAGCAGGTTGTGTGTGACCGAGAGCTTTCTGCAGGATCTCGGTTCAGATCTCGGCTGACTTACGAGCGACAAAAAACAACAACAACTGGAGTCTGTGTTTACGTTCGGGTCGGAGGCTCACAGACGGCGAGGCCACGAATCGTAGACGTTCGATCCGCCCGCGGGGACGAGCTCCCGGGATTGCCCTCCACGTCGCCTCGCCTGCAAACCAAACGACGCCAATGCCGCCCCGAGGTCCCGCCGTCCAGAAAACATTCATGTTAAATTAACTTTTTGTCGGGGAGTTTTCACCGCAACGTTTTGAAAACTATCGATATCCAAACGGACGTCAAGAAACCGTGGAGCTTTCCTCCGAGGGCGCGAGGTAGAAATGGGTCGATTTGCAACGTGACAACATGATAATGTACCGAGACGTGAAGCAATTTTAAGTTTTGTTTTGTTTTGTTTTTTTTTGAAAAAAACAAGTTTTAAACACGGGGAGAGAGAGAGAGAGTGAGAGAGGATTGTGATTCTGGGGACGGCTAGTTAACCACGGAGCGCAGTAGGTCGGAGTTACATGATGCACCTGAACGCATCGCCTAGGGCATTGGGATATTTACACAGAACAACTGACCCGAAGAATTCAGTGTGTTTGATTTGCCGCTATTTCCACCGGACCAATAGAAACTGTTCCGTTGGTTCCCTGTGACCTGTTCCGCCATTTCATCGGTCTGACGTGACGAAGCTAAATGTTCTTTTTACAGCTCTTCAACCCGTAAAAATCCATAAATTAGCGGCGCCGTTGGGTTCAAAGCAGCGGCTTCTAGCCTGGAAATTACGGTAAATGAAGAAGCATAAGCAAACAGTCTTCCATCCGTACTGATCATCCACTCACATTAGCAGAAAAAAAACATTGTGCGGAACTAAACGTTTCATTAAAGCTTGTTTTTCCGTTTCCGTGGCGACAGGGGTGATTAAAAAGTGCCTCACAACGACCACGGGTCACTATTTTCCCTGGAAATGTTGTGTAACGACGAGACCTCCAGACTGAGGAAAGGACTCCAGTGATGTCGTTGGTTTGTACCTGGAGCAGGAATGCGAGTTTCTCCAGCAGGACAGACGCCGAGCAGAACGTCACGGTCTGTGAGCTGGACTCGTCCTGCGAGGCTAAAAGTGAGGCGAGTGCAGCAAACGTGACAGAGACACTCTGAGCAAAGCTGCTGATACAGAGAGGCTGTAGCGCCTGACCCCCCCCCCCCCCCCCCCTCCTCCCTCCCTCCCTCCCCCCCCAAACCGGACCTCAAAGCTGATGAGTCAACATGTCGGCGGAGCAGCGGTGTGGATCTTATCTCTTCCTGGACGCTCGGTTCAGCGGCCACAGCGGAAGAAGAAACACACATGGCGGCCGGGCCAGGCTGGTCCAGACCCCGGCCCCCCCCCCCGGCCCCGATAACAGCAGAGTGTCTGGGAGGAGCGTCGACGTGGATTCTGGCGTCGCCTACAAACCAGCCCGCTGCTTTGTTTTACCGCCGAATCGTTTCGCCCTTCGATTAGATTTACGTGCGGATTAAAGTACGACGTATTGCAAATTCATCCTGATGCCAACATTCACCCAGATAAACAATGAATATGAATACACAACTCGGTGATCGGTCCATCCACTGCTCAAGGACACTTTTACATGTGGAGAGGGGGAGTTTGGGAATCAAACCAGCAACCTTGCGACTGAGAGACGGCCGCTCAGCCAGTCGCCCCGAGTGTTCCTCAATACTTCCGCCAACATCTCCATTTGACTCCAAATTGACAAATCATCCCTGAACCCTTCCTGCACATTTGAGTCAATAGTTTTTTTGCGAAAAGTTCGTGACGTATAATAATATACAAAAACCAATAAACAAACTAGAGCTACACTCGGTAGAGCGCAGGCCTTCGCCAACGCCACATTTTGTTTACGGACCCGAGTTAGCGTCTCTCACGTGATATTCGTTAGCTCATATCGACGCTAACGCGCAAGGTCAGGTCGCCACATCACTGCGTGAAACACTGAGCGGGGAGCGTCTCCATGGCAACAGAGGATGATCTCCTTGATATGCCTCTTTTTGGCCATTTTTTTTGTGTTTATTTGGAAACAGTTAGCCGGTGATGTCCCAAATTCTAAACGACTGATCCTTGGATGATGACAAACCATACCTGAACATTTTATGCAATTCGGATGAGTAGCTTTTGCGAAAGGTGGGAAAAATATGTACATACAAATACATAAACACGCGCGGATGAAAACATAACCTTGTCGGCCAACTTTGTTGACGAAGGTGATTAGAAATCTAATCTAATTGCAGGTCCTGAACTGACTTTTTTTTTTTTTATCAAGTATGAAGCTCCGGGAAAGACGCTAACACGCGTTCAGCTATGCGGACAAGACGCTGGCGGTGGAGTTCTACCAATATTGATTTAGGCTTTTAAGGTTTGACCGCATGGCCTCGGCTTGCAAAACCGTGGGAGACGACGCAAGTCCCCCAAAAATAGAACGCATGAATCTTGGGACAACATCCCGCTCAGGAGTTAGCTTTTTTTTTCTTTTTTTCTTTTTGTCCAGACGATATGAAAAAGATGTGAACGTCTTCAGGCCAAAACGTGTTTATGAACAGACAAGTTATCGTTTCGCCAACGTTGAAATGTGTGAAGTGTTTGTTTAGTCAAACGGGCGTCAGTGTGCGAACGAACCCGCCGACGTCTAAAAGGTAAACATCTCCACAGAAGACCTGGAGGTTCGTGTGGGGGGGGGGGGGGGGGAGTTCAGCGTGGGTACGTCCTCCGATAACAGAGGCACATCGGCCCAAACACACACACACACACATACACACACACCTTCCCCTCGCCGTCCGCCCAAACGCCCAGAGTTCCCTGAAAACAGGAAACAGCTGTCGAACAGCAGCTCTTCCCCAATCGATGTCCAGCTCTCCTCTCTGGACTCTTCCTGTCTTTATGCCTCTTCCCTTCAAAACAGTCAAACCGTCCAAACAAGACGGAGCTGCAGCTTCTTCCTCCATCTTTCTTCAGCGCTTCAGTTAAAAAGTTTAATCTCGACTCTAAATATCGTCAGTGGACATGACTCAAGAAGAGGATTCTAGAAGATGGACGAATCTAGTTCCTGTGAGGGTTCTAAGAAGTACTTCCTGTTCAACCTACTGGGAAACAGTGTTCCTGTGTGGAAGTGTAGTTTAACTCAGTGTTAGGACAGAGATTCACCCGTTCACCAACCGCTGATACCGAGTACCCATACGAGTACCTATTAGTTACCTTCGCCAATGAAAGTTGGCCGACCAAAGTTATGTGTTCGTCTGCGTGTTGGTTTTTATGTCTGCACGTATTTTACTAATTTTTTCCGCAAGAATTCCAACACCTGAATTGCGTGAATTTTTCAGGGATGATTTGTCGTCATCCGAGGATCAAGAAAGTTGAATTTGGGATGCTAACGGCGAAACGTTTCCGAATAAATCTGAAAAAAAAAAGAAAAAGAAAAAAGTCAACATTTCCCATACAAACCGGATGAGAGGTACCTTATAGAGGAGATCAGTGTCTGTTGTCATGGAGACGCACCAATTAGCAATCAAGACTATCTTAAGCTTTTATTTTGAAATCGGTGATCACTACGGATCAAGACGTTTCACTCAGATGTTTGTTTTTAGCGTTTAGCATGTGAGTGACAGCAAAAGGTTGGTCGTGCCAACTGCAGCTCTTATTTTGGTGACATTTGAAGAGGTTTTTTTTGTACACAGAAAAGTGAGAATTAAACTTTTAAGCGAATGTGCCGGCCAAATACCACAAGTCTCTTTTAATAATCTTTCTGCGCGAGCGAGATTATCATCGACTCCAAAGTACTGGTGATGTAATCGTTCCAGCCGAGGGTGAAACTGTCCTCACAAGACAACTAAAACTAATCAGTTCCTCCGACTCCAGATATCTGATATGCTTGTTAATAAAGACAACCCCTCGCTGTCGAGAGAGAGAGAGCGCGAGAGCGAGAGACTTAGAATATGTCCACAATAACCCCAAATACTTTGACCTGCCAATAAAGTAAAAAAAAACAACAACATTCAGCTGTGTGGACATTCTGTGCTGTGTGGGAGTAAAACTTTGGACTGTGGACTCGTGTTGCTCAAGATCTTTATGGTTTTAACAAACAACAGGCCGCAGCTGATAAAAGCCTGTAAAAAAAAAAAAAAAAAAAAAAAAAAGAGTTAAAGAGTTTTGTACCAAATGGAGAAGGAGCCCATCTGTTTTCTCCTGCAGCAGAAAGTGAGAAAACTCTGCAGCCGATCGGGACGACGTGGACTCCTTCCATTTGTTCCCGACTCCGTTCACACCTCGACGATCCCCGAGAGAAACTTTTTTAACTTTTCCAACGTTTCCCTGCAGAGCGCCAGTTCTGTAACCTCCCGAGGCTTTTATTTTGACAATAATAACAATCAAACTTGGTCGTCTGTCCACGACTGTTATTGTTTACCGTGTGTTGTTTCATTACAAAAAGAAAAAAAAACAACAAACAGTGCCAACTAGTGGCCTGGCCTGTTCACTGCATCGTTTTCAGAACGTTTCCGTATAAACACTAAATTTCCCTGAAACAAAAATGCAAAAGCAGAGCGACACACTGAGGATCCGGCTCCTGAAAGCAAAGAATACGATCACAGTCAACTGGCAGAAGCCACGCCCCCCACAATAATAATAAAGAAATAAATCACATAACTCAGTGGAAGGACAGTAAAAACTGTTGTTTTTATGGGAAAAAAACAAAACTACTGCCAAGACTACAAATAAAACGAGAGAACTTTGAGAGAAGATGGAAACCATTACTAATCCAACGCCTTCTTTTCTCTTTTTCTCTTTTTTATTCTTTATTTGAATGCCAACATCTGTTTTAGTTTTGTAAGAAAATCATTTGTTCTGTTGGACGACTTGAGGGAAGTCAGAATATCTGTGATATCAGTTTAATTCATGTGCGATTCTAATGTTATTCTCATGTCAGATTTATCTTTATACTGATAAGTTGTATACAGAAGTAAAGGTAATAGGATTTTTTTTTTTTATTAGGTTGACTATAAATGGAAAGAGGTGTGATTTTATGTGACATCCTCATATGCTTTGTTTATATTGAATAAATAAAAAGTAAAAAATAATTAAATAATGCAAAAGTGCTGCGTTTTCACCGTTTCCGTGTAAACAGACAATCGTTTTCAGAAGCATAAAATAGTGCCGTAATTTAAACCTTGTAATTTTGCCTTTGCTGTCGCGCAAATTCTACGCAATGAAAATGTCCGTTTGTGCAAAAATCAACACTCCTGAAAATAATTACAATTTCAATTTGGAAGTAAATTTGAACAAAATCTCACGCAAAATACAGCGAAGTGTCCAAAACAAACGTCGTTTGCATGTTTTTACAAACTCGCGATGATCTCAGGGTCTCGGTGTTGTTTTGTCTGCGACTGAAGAAATTTGTTTAAAACAAAAAAAGAGGTTTTTCTTTGAAATTCTTCCCAATTGCTCAGTTGTTTTTTTGGCTTTTATGTTCGACTCCCCTGATCTACAGCTTTTCTTCCTGAATACCTGATGTTATTGTTCGATACAGAAGGCTGGGTTAGGGTTACAACCTATTTTATTGAGTTGAGTAGAGCAAAGTAAGCAGAAGTGTAAAAGTTGATATGACGTCGTCAGGCGCCTTGTAAAGGCGGCAGGTCAACGTTCCACCAGGGTCACCAGGGAGCTTCAGGATCTACTGCAGCAAGAACGTAGAACCAACGGAGCAGAACTGCAGCCCCAGTGAACGTCCAGCCTTCAAACCCTGACGAGTCCCAGCAGGCCCGGGAGCTTCACTACGCCTCGTCTCCAGACCCAGGCGGATTCACATTCCCCGTTTGATCCAGACCAGAGTTCAATCCAGACCAGAGTTTGATCCAGACCAGAGTTTGATCCAGACCAGAGTCTCTTCAGGGGGAAACAGGGCTCCTTTAGGCCGACGTGGAAATCTGAACCAGAGACCTCTGGTCGTCTTGAAAGGCTTGTTTACAAACAATCTTTCTCGCGGGCTGGGAGGAGTGGGGGGGGGTGGGGGTGGGGGAGGGGGGGGTGTAGGGGGCAGTGGTGGGTGACGTAGAGCGCAATGCATTCTGGGTCATAAACAAACAAAACTCATCGCGCCAATCAAAAGAAGCAGACGCAGAAAGAAAAAGTATCTTAAAGGCAGACATGAGTAGTGAGGAAGAAGTGAAGAAGTAGAAGTAGAAGTAGATATAGAGAGGAAGAGGAAGAGAGGAAGAAGCAGTGAGAAAGAAGTAGAGAGGAAGAAGCAGTGAGGAAGAAGTAGAGAGGAAGAAGCAGTGAGGAAGAAGTAAAGAGGAAGACAGAAGTAGAGAGGGAGAAGTAAAGAAGTAGAAGTAGAGAGGAAGATGTGGAAGTAAAGAAGTAGAAAGAAAGAGGAAGGAGTAAAGAAGAAGTGCAGAAGAGGTAGAAAGGAAGATGTAGAGAGGAAGTAGAAAGGAAGAGGAAGAAGTAAAGAAGTAGAAGTAGAGAGGAAGAAGTAAAGAACGAGAACGGAAGAGGAAGGAGTAAAGAAGTAGTGAGGAAGAAGTAGAGAGGAAGAAGAACAGAACCAGACTCATTGATTTCTGGTCTGAAGACTTTATATCATGTTGTTTGCGGGGCTCCCCATTAGCCACGAGCTAACTAGCCTTCTAGCCTAGCCACCACGGGCTAAAGTGACTTCCTCTTTTGGTCTGGACCAATGACTGAGAAGAGATTCTTCATTACTCCACTGAGCACCGTCACCCAGCGTCAATCACATCGGTATCAGACGGGTTATATGCCCCCCCCCCCCCCCCCACAACCCCATGTGACCCTGGTGTTCCAGCCCAGTGGGTTTTTCGTGTGACCATGTGACTGGACGGTCCAGGACGGGCCGGTCCCACAAAGACCGTGTGTGTCAGCCTGGAGGACATAAGGCTGGTCTTTGTCTGCAGCGGAGGCTGGCTCCTCCTGCTCCTCCTGCTCCTCCTGCTCCTCGGAGACGGCCTCGTGTCCTCAGACACACGATAACAGAGACGGGGGGGGGGGGGGGATTACATAAGCAGCCGAGGCCTCGGACTCTGCCGCCGTCACCGAACAGAACCGCGGCTCCAGCGTTCCCGTTGGACCTGCTTCAGATTGACCTGCAGCAACAACCAACCTTCAAAATAAAAGTTTTCTAAGAAAAATAAGTGAAACTTTCAACATTTAAAAAGCAAAAATTTTTTTTTTTCCACAAACCAGCAATAAAACTGCACCCAAAGGTGGCATTCCGTCGCCGTGGAAACGGCAGAAAGCGAGAGGTCGGAAACACGGCGAGTGCAGATGTGCAGCACAGCTGCAGTACCGTAATCACCGGACTATAAGACGCCACTTTCTTCACAAGCTTTCAGTTGTTTTTTTGTTTGTTTTTTTTATTTTTACATATTAAAAAGCTTCATGCCTCCGTGAGGCGTTCAGGTGCATCACGTAACTCCCGACCTTTATTTTTAATTTTTTAATTTAGTCGGTATGGCTTTTATTCAGTAACATTCACAACAACGTTTTCCTCCAGAGTGTAAAACGGGAAACTTTTCAGAAAAATAAAAAAAAAAATGCAAAAAATGACGCGTTTCCACTGGAAACCAAAACTGCCTGTCAGTATGTTAGAATTTATAGTCATTATTACTGCAAAATCGATCCAGGCGTTACTTTTTAATGACAATACTTTGTAACGTGGAGCCCGACCAGCAGGCCTCACGACACCAATCCAGATTCATATTGGTTTATATGGTGTAAACGAAGAGTGCAGCAGACCAGACAGTGCGGAAGCAGGATTAAACAGAGAAACTAGAACCAAATGTGAAGTTTTAAAGAGGAAAAAAAAAATCAACGTCCTGGTCTGGATGTTGTGACTCATGAAGCTCGGAAGTTAAAGCTCAACAGATGAAGTTGTAAGATGTGGGTATTTAAGGGGGGGGTGGGGGGGGGGTGCAAGGGGGGGGGGCAATGAGGCAAACGACTGAAAAACACCAGTGATGGAATGAGAGTGACAATCAGCCTACGTGGAGGTGAAGAGCAGCGAGATGTTTAGTCTGGAGACTCGCATGGAAACACCCAGTGTTTAACTCTCCACACGCGCACACACGCACGCGCACACGCACGGACGCTCACACACACACACACACACACAGGGAGTCAAGAGTGCGTCCTACCTGGACGAAGTGGCCATAAAGTCTCCGTCCAGCAGCCGCAGCTTGCAGAACAACACCCCGTTGACGAACGGCACGGCCGTCAGCTCCTCCAGCGTCAGATGCGTCTGGAACTTGAATTTCTTCTTTTTGGCAAAAAACGCCATGGCTCAGTGGGAGAGAGGCGCCCCGGGGGGGGGGCTGGGGGGCTTGGAGGCTTGGAGGCTGGAAGCAGCGGCGGTGTTTTCCGTGTCGGGGAGCCGGGGAGGGTTCCGCCCGCTCGGCGGAGGTTCTGGCTGCGGGAACCCGTCAAACGAACCGCGAAGCACCGACGGGAAACACGACGTGACGCGCGCGGCGGTGGAGGTGGGGGCTGGGGCGGGGGGGCCTCCCGGGGGACATGGTGCTGCTGCTGGTGGTGCTGGTGGTGGTGGTGGTGGTGGGCAGAGGGCTTCTTCACATGGTGTCCTCCTCCTCAGCACTGAGTCGAGCCGCGCTGCAACTTTAGTGTCCGTCCGCCGCGTCAAGCCCGTCCAGCGGTGCGTCAGGACGCACGGGGGGGAGGGAGGAGGGAGGAGGAGGGGGGGGGGGGGGGGGGGGGGGCTGCACGGGGGAACTAAGTAACAACCGGGTGGATAGAAACAAAACCAACAAACACATTAAAACAAACACATAAAAAAAAAAGTTACAAAGAAATTAATACAGGCTGGACCCCCCCCCCCCCCCCCCCCCCGACACACACACACACAAAGAAAATAAAACTCGGGCGGAAGTAAATAAATAAATAAATACTGGACAAAAAAACAACCCAGGCTGAATAAATAAATAAAAAAAACAGGATAGTTAAAGAAAGAAAGAAAGAAAGAAATACAGGCTGGACAAAAAAAAAAAAAACAACCCAGGCTGAATAAAAAAACAGGATAGTTAAAGAAAGAAAGAAAGAAAGGGGATAAAAAATAGGGGATAAATAAATAAATAAATAAATAAACTTGACAAAAAATACAGAGTCGACAAAAAACAAAAAACAATACAAGCTGGATAAGAATAAATATATAATACATGCTAGAATTATTTGTTATTAAATTGAGTAAATTTAAAGTAAATCAAATCAAATCAAATTAAATTAAATTAAATTAAATTAAGTTAAGTTAAATTAAATTAAATTAAATTAAATTAAATTAAATTAAATTAAATTAAATTAAATTAAATTACATTAAATTAAATTAAATTAAATTAAATTAAATTAAATTAAATTAAATTAAATTAAATTAAGACTTGTTAAAAATAACAAAAACCAGGCTGGATAAAGAAAACCAGACAGGGCAAAAAAGAAAATGGGCTGGAAAAAAGGTTTGGATTAAAAAAAAAACAACAACAACAGACCAAGTAAAAACCTGTTTTGGCAATAGCACTTTCTTTATCAAGTAGTTGGGACAAAAATAGTTTTTAAATAAAGAACATTTTCAAAGAAAAACCAGACTGGATAAAAACCAGACTGGAAGGACACGCCGAGATTTCATTTCCTAAACAACAACAAAATGTATAATTTTAAAGCCTTCTTCATACCATGGTATTTAACCAGGCTTCCCCTCATGGAAAAGAGTGTGTGCTTTCAACATTCATTCATTCATTCATTCATTCATCCAGGTCGGTAAACGAACCGAGTGTCATTCGCGTGAGGTTCTTGTGTGATGAATTGTCCAAACCTGGACTTCCTGTCTTCTCTGACTCGTTCTATTTCACTGAACCCAGCTTGTCAGACGTTCATTCTACAGAGTGACACAGCGCCACCTGGTGGGCTGAGCTGGCTCTGGCTGAAAAGGTCCAAATGGCCCACAAATTACACAAAGTACAGAAAAAAGGCATTCTCCGAATCTATTTTATTTCCTATGCAGGAATTCAAACACATGGAATGATTTATGTTCATATTTTATTTGTTCTGTTTAAAAGAAAAAATGTATTGTATGTGTGAATAATAATTATGCTAATAATAATAATTATTATTATTATTATTAGTCATTAACCAGGATAATGCACCTCCTATTCTTCCCCACAGTGAGTGATGCATCAGAACACTTTCCAAGCCCCTTGATCCAGCTTCCTTCAGGCCGACGGCACCATGTGGTCCAGAACCCTTGAGCACCCACCTCGGTTCCACGGTCCCATGAGGACGATGAGGACGGTTCCTCCAGCCACGATTCACCGTCTTCCAGGTGTTTTTTTTTCCCATTGGGTTGTTCAATGGGCTGTTTTCAATCACAGTTGGATTCTTCGCTTTGATTGGACGATTCGTCCTCTGTTCATGTTGGTGGCAATTACGCACGCACACACACACACACACACACACACACACACACACACACACACACACACACACACACACACACACACACACACACACACACACACACACACACACACACAAAGCAGTGACCTTGAGACTTGATGTTTAATGAACAGTTGCACTAATAAAAAAAAAAAAAAAGTCCTTTGTGACTAAAGCAGGAGAAAACACTGCAGCAACGTGTCGAGGAGCCACTCTATAGTCTAGCATACAGTAAATAAATAGTTATTTTTAGGTATTTTTCCATATACAAATATATTTTTTAAGCAAGCGTATGGTACAAGCGTGTCTTTACTGACAGCACAACATTTACAGTGTGGCGTGGAAGAGTCGCGTCTGACAGACGGCGAACACCCCCACCAACCCAAAAACAAATACAAACAAACAAACAAAATATATATATATATATATATATGTATGTAAAATTCCTCTTTGTAATGTGAAGATCTTTTCAGCTGTTTGCTTTCACACTGTGGACAGGCGACGAATCAAACGCTCCTCAAAACAGAAATACAGCAATTTAAAAGGCACTTTTATCCTGAAAACACGTTTCCATATGATAGCGGTCTATATACATTCCAATGTACAGGAGTAGTAAAAAAAAACAACCAAAAAAAACCCTTTGAGTCTTTGTATAAATATTTGGCTTGAAGTCGACAAGCACACACACACACATTAGATAAAGACCATGATTATCTTAACAATATCTTTGGATTGTGGGAGAAAAAAAAACAAACAAAAAAACAACCTTATGCACAGGAAGAACATGCAAAATACACACAGAAAGGCTTCTTGCTGTGATTGACGAGTGAGCAGTGCTCCACCGTGACGCCCAGCAGGGGGCGCCGCCGCGTTGAAGCAGTGCTGTACAGGAACCGGGGGTCAGTGTGTGTGTGTGTGTGTGTGTGTGTGTGTGTGTGTGTGTGTGTGTGTGTGTGTGTGTGTGTGAGATCTGTCAGGCAGGTGGGGCGATTGCCCTCCAGTCATCGTCCAGCAGTAGAAACTCCCACCATCCACTTCTCCGCCCGGATCCTCCGCCCGTCCTCTCCCTCAGTGCAAAGTGGACAGACGTGCACACTGGACCGTGAGAACTTGAGCGAGCGTGGGACTGGATGAGGAGGAAGAGGAGGAGGAGGAGGAAGAGGAGGGTGGAGGAGGAGGAGGAGGACTGGATGTTTGGTCCGCTCCGATTCCTCAGTTATCTGCAGGCGCAGGAGTCCACGGTCATGTTGGGGTAGACCTTCAGCACCACGTTCTTGTCCTCGTCGAAGAAGAGGATGCTGAGCGAGGACATCTTCTCGGGGACGCAGCACGGCTCCGGGATGCCCGGGACGACGCCCACCGCCCGCACGATGCTCTGGATGGTGGCGTGGTTGGAGGGCTTCAGGGCCTGGAGCAACGACAGGAGGACAAACGTCAAAGCTGCTTTGGTCTTTGATGTTGAGGCACAGAATCTGGCACGACTGGGAAAACATCAAAGGGCTCTCATGATGCAAAATTCACTTTCTAATGTTTTTTTTTTTTTTTCTAACAGTAAAAATCGTCTCCACACCTGGAACGACAAAGTGTGTCCTCTCTCTCCCCGGCTTGTTCCAGGTTTTAAAAAGTGTGTTGCTCCAAGCAGCCAATCAGAAATCAAACCCTATATAGTGTCATCAGGGATTTAGCCAATCACAATCAAGGTAGACTCCTCCCCCCTTTGACTCCTCCCACAATCAGGCAGCTCTGCTCTGGTACATGGCGCCACGAGAGGAAGTACTTCCTCCTCATCCCAATATGGGTATGTGTGGGCGGAGCCAGTCCAGTTCACACAGACACAGCAGATTCTGAATGCAGCTCCTAGGATCCAATATGAAAGGCTGGATTTGAGGTCAATAAACTTTGAATATAATGTTTTTGGACCAACGAGACAAAGCTGAATAATATGACCCCTTTAACGATATAACTTCACTATGAATTCATTTTGAACTTCTATTACTTCTATTACTTTTTAAGAGTTTTGCTTTATAGTTGCAGTTATGTATCATATTATTCTAAATCTATTAGACTTATAACTGAAATGAAGTAGCTCAACTGACTTTAACTTCTCTTGTTACTCTGCTGTGATGTTTTTCTTTCAGAGTAAATAACTCGGCGACACAACGCGACGTTGAGCCACACCGGTGGAAGACGGTCGACCAACACAGACTAACAGACTAACAGACTAACAGACATTTGGTTTGTTTGCCTTCATGAATATAGAATATCTGATTTGTGTTGCAGATCAGGGTATTCCAGTTGATCAATGTACTAAACACAGTGTTTTTTAACGTGTTGGGAAATGAACTGCTGTTAATTTCTAGGCAATTTTATGTATATATTTATTTATTATTATTATTAGTATTCTTCTTCTTCTTCTTCTTCTTCTTCTTCTTATTATTATTATTATTAATAAATTAATTATTATTAAATTAATACTACTACTACTACTACCACTACTACTACTAATCATTTTTAATTTCATTTTTTAATTTTACTTTATTTTTTATGTTTTTGCAAATTAGCTTTTTTTTAATATATAGACATTTTTCTTCTATGTTTTATGTGCCTGTTTTGGCCAGGACTCTCTTGAAAAAGAGATTTTTAATCTCAACAAGGTTTTTTTCTGCTAAAATAAAATATAAATTAAATTAAAATTAAAAAGAAGTTATTTTCAGTTGATAATCTGCAAAAGGAGTTTGCAAACTGGCCAAGAACTGAGTTTGTCTCAGCAGCGTGGATCTGAGCGACGTGTTGAAACATGATATAACGGTGGAGCTCCAGAACCCCACACGCTCCCTCACCTCGTCTTTGAAGGGTTTTGTCAGGACGTTTTCCCGCCACAATAAAGTGTATGACACATCTTTAAACAGCAGCTTGTGACACGGAGGAAACGGGAGCTAATAAAACTTTCCCTGAAGGTTTCTGTGAGGGATGAAGCTCGTTGGGTCTTTATTGATAAAACGATTCTCATATATAACTGTCCTTCATACTGCATGTGTGTTTCTATGCTTTTCCACAGTTTACCACAATAATTGTATTTAAAAACCAAAGCCAGCTGGTTTTAGCCACCATGATAACTAAAAGACTCATTCTGAGGAACGGAAGTCTCCCTGAGCCAAACCTTTTCTCTCATGATGCTTTAAAGCTTTGAGTTATCGGGTGTAAAGACTTGGATTTAAAACGACAGGTTCTATAATCAAGCGTCTTGAAATCTGGTCATTTTTCTACTTTCTAGACGAAGAGGAGGACGATTGACGTTTTATTTGACATTGTGACCCTGTGAACACTTTCACCTGTACAATTACATCTATCTATCTATCTATCTATCTATCTATCTATCTATCTATCTATCTATCTATCTATCTATCTATCTATCTATCTATCTATCTATCTATCTATCTATCTATCTATCTATCTATCTATCATCAATATCTATCATCTATCTCTATCTCTATATCTATCACGTATCACCTATATCTATATCAATATATAAATCTATCATCCATATCAATATATCTATATCCATCATCTATATCTATCATATTATTCATCAATATCTATCAACTCTATCTCTATATCTATCATCTATATCTACCATTTGTATCTATCACATATATCTATATCTATAATCTATATCTATCACCCATATTTATATCAATATATACATTTATCATTCATATCTATATATCTATCATCTGTATCTATCTCTATCATCTATATCTACATCTATCTCTATCATCTATATCTATCTCTATCATCTATATCTATCTCTATCATCTATATCTATCATCTATATCTACATCTACATCTATATCTATCTCTATCATCTATATCTACATATATCTCTACCTCTATCATCTACATCTACATCTACAACTATATCTATATCTATCATCTATATCTATATCTATCTCTATCTCTATCATCTACATCTACATCTACATCTACATCTACAACTACAACTATATCTATATCTATATCTATCATCTATATCTATATCTATCTCTATCTCTATCTCTATCATCTACATCTACATCTACATCTCCCTCCATATAAACCATAGCAAGATAAGACGTTTTGGGTTTAAGTGATCACGTTCGTTATTTCCGCCCCAGAAGAGGAGGATCATGGGATCGACGTAAAAAACGTTGGTTGTGACCAGCGTGTGGCGCCGTGCTCACCTTGGCCATGGGGAACTGGCAGGACCCTGAGCAGTAGTAGGCGTCGAACGACTTTGGCGATATAATCCACTCGCTCCACCCGATGTCGGCAAAGTCCACCTTCAGGTAGCGGCGGGCGCAGTTCCTGGGCTCGTTCCACTGCTTTTTCCGCGCCTTCTTGATCGTCTGCTCGTCGAACTGGAGCAGGCTCATCTTGCTCCGCTGACCCTTGCGCGGCTTCTTGCGCGGCCGCCGGGCCTGCCCGTTGCCCGGCGGCTGGTAGGCGTCGGCCTCGTCCCACCCCGCCGCCTCCTCGTACGGATACTCGGGCCCCGGCAGCTCGTTGTTCTGCAGCGGCAGGAGGACGTTCGCCGAGCGCCGCCGCCGGGCCGCCGGGCGCCCGCGCGCCGTGCCGTTCGTCTGGTGCGGCGCGGCGCCCCGGGCCGCCGGGCGCCGCCTCCGCAGGGTGGCCACCACGCTCTCCGGCTCGGAGATGGCCGAGTCGTCGGCGTAGATCAGGATGTAGGGCGCGCGGTCGGACGGGAGCCGCGGCCCCCGCGACCGCACGTCGATGCCGATGCGCAGCTCGCCGTGGCTCTTGGCCCGGTTGACCAGACGGGTTATGTCCCTCCACCGCCACGAGGCGGAGCCGCCGCCGAGCGGCGTCGGCGCGTCGATCCGGAAGTGTCCCAGCGTCCTGGCCCTATCGTCCGCCGCGCCCAAGCCTCCAGACGAGGACGTGGATGTGGGCGTGGCCCCGCGTGGCGTTCCGAAGGTCGCCGACGTAGTAGTGGAGCGTCGCCGACAGGACGTCCTCGGACTCGGTGAGCGAGGTCAGTTGAAGATCCGCTGTCGCTTGTTGTTCAGGGTTCCTGTGTGCGGAATGAGAAGACGGTTACACAACGCAACGCAATCACCGTCAAACGTTTTAACAACATCTGTATTTATTCTCTTTATCTACTTCTAACTCTGTTCTAATCCTGCTTAATGCTCGTGACTGCTTTTTATCTCTGTAAGGTTTTATCGTGGTTCCTCTTTAACTTAAATTTGGACTATATCTTAATCATCTCGGTGAATTGAGGTCTTGTCTTGTCTTGTCTTGTCTTGTCTTGTCTTGTCTTGTCGTGTTTCACTCGACCAATTATCTGATTTTCTGCTTCGTTGTGTGTCTATATTTTGTTACGACGGGACAGATCCATCACAAACCTCAGCTCAACACGTCTCCCCCGTGGACACGAGTGAAGTAAACTTAAATCGATATTCTAAGTCTAAAAAAATCGACGATAATTGAGAAGAATTGAGAAGAGATGATAAATCTTTGGCGTTTCCAGATCGTCACATCAGAAAACGAGCATGAGGCTTAACAATCCTCATTACGGGCGCGGTGTTGGGACGGTGGTTCGCTCTGTCGCCCTCACAGCAAAGAAGGTCTGGGCTCAAATTCTGCATGTTGGCAAATGAATAAATATATAATAATATAATGAGTACATCTGAGGTTTGTGGATCTGCTCTCACCCCCCCCCCCCCCCCCCCCCCCCTCAAAAAAAAACCCAGAACTGCTTGAGCACCGGACGACAAAACATTGTGCAGAGGCGCGTTTCCTATGATTATGACCTGCAGTACACGTCAAAGGCGCGAGGCGGCAGTATAATCCTTGATAAGAAGAGGCTGGCTTGTTGTTCTGGAGCGACGCAACTTGCGTTTTTAACGACGTTGGCTCGAGGATCATCGCCGCAACAACTTCATAAAAAAAAAAAAAAAAGAAAAGAATTAAAGCAGCTTAAAAATCCGCTTCCAGGGGTAGAAAAAAAACTATTAAAGAGTGTGAACCGCGTAACCGACAGTGTGAAATAGGATTTAAAATTAAGGTTTGTGTTGTCAAAGTGTGTGAAAAACAGGAGATATAACAGGTGCATTTAAAAAACCAAACAAAAAAACAAAAACCAGCTGCAGTAAACACTAATAATCACTCTGGGAGTTTCTTTTCTGCACTTTTTAAATAATTTTTAAATAATTAAAAAAAAAAAAGTTTCCTTAGTTTTCTCATTGCCCTGGACGCGCCGTGACGCGTGACGATCAATTAAAAAGGAGCCGGACTCGGACCCTCAACTCACCCCAGTGCGCCTTGAAGCTGCGCACCGTGTTTCCGTCCCGGGAGCGGAACCCCGCGCGGTTGTATTTCGCGTAAAGCGTCTGCATGTGCTCCGTCATCGCGTCCCGCAAAAAGGTGTCGCGGCCCCCCGTCGTGCCCGCGGGCCGGCCGGTAACGTCCACCGTGCCGCGCGCGTCGGGCGCCGCGTCCGCGCGGGGGCGGCGCGCGCTGCCCGGCGCTCAGGTGAGTCCATCCGTACAGGAGCAGCAGCACCAAGTGAGGTGTTGGAGCCATGATGGAGCGCAGCGGAGTGAGAGAGGAGGGAGAGAGAGAGAGAGAGAGAGAGAGAGAGAGAGAGAGAGAGACGAGCGAGAGAGAGAGAGAGAGAGAGAGAGAGAGAAAGCGCGCAGCAGCAGATCAACAAGTGGCACACGTCTCCTCCACACGCACACGTACAAGTCCCGCCGGGCGAGGGAATAAAGACGCCATCGAGGTGAAGCAGGAGTTTGTGTTGGAGGTTCTCAGGAAGAATCAGGGGTCGATGGATGAAAGAGAGGAGAGAACACCTCTCTCTCTCTCTCTCTCTCTCTCTCTCTCACACACACACACACACACACACACACACACACACACACACACACACACACACACACACACACACACACACACACACACACACACACACACACACACACACACTGGAGGTTACAGACAGAACAAGTATAATGTAATAAAATGAGGTTTTTTTTTAGTTCTAGTCCTGATTTGATGTTTTTTGTTGTTTGTTTGCTGCCACAAAGTGACGCAGCCTCTCGAGCGGTTGCGTCTGGCGTCTGCGCGCGGCTGAATGCGGCAGCTTACGGTGCGCATTAAAGGATCTCTGGCCTCTTTAGTCCGGTTCAATAGAGTTAAGCACACACATCCTGTACCGTCAGGCTGCGATCCGGATGCTGGACCCCACACCCCCCCCCTTCCCCACCCACCTCTCAAACCCCCCCCCCCCCCCCCCCCCCCCCAGACACACCCACCCACCCCCCTTACTCATCAAACGCCACACCCCGGCCACTGGGGAAGCACCGGCTCGATTCTTTAGACTGCCCTTGAGCATCTGGGGGCAGTGAGATCTGGAAAAGTGGCTTTAATTCAAATGCAGGAGATTTAACTGAACCGGTTTGTGAAAAGAATCCAGGCGTTTCTTTTAACTGTTCAGAAAACTTCAGCCTGAACCTCTTTTAGCCCTGCTTGGTTATTATTATTATTATTTTATTTATCCTCGTCATTTTTTTCCTTGTCCTGTATTGTTTAAATGTACTTGTATTACTGACGTGCCCTTGACTGTTGCGCACTGATAACCAGGTGTGAGGGAGGAAATTATTTTTTTGGGGTGTGTGTGAAAAAAAAAAGGAAGTTATCGGCCTTGCACTGTATTTTTATTGCTACCTGTGCAACTGCTTCCATTAAATTGAGTTTAAAAAAAAAGAAAAGTAGTAACTTATGTCTTCCCACAGAGAGATTCTCCATTTCTGACTCTGGTTACCATGGAGACGGAGGTACTGTCCTCTTATCCCGCATCGCCCGGGGGGGGGGGGTTCCGCAACTTTCGTGACTAAAAGATGCCATTTTGGTGATTTTATACCAGGTCAAGTTAGGAAACACAAACTGCAACTCACTCATGAAGTTTCAGTTACGATTTCGGGGGATTTCCTCACTTTTCCCAGTTCTTTTTCAACCTGATTTTAACCGTTTCATCCTTCTCTTGCAGTGTTTTTCCGGACGCTTCTGACTTGGTGGCTCGATATGGAATCGAGGTACTTGATGGAAATTCTTTTAAGCGTCGCTCCGCAAAGAACGAATGGAGAGAAAGTTGAATATCAAACGAGACTTTAAGGATTCAAGCGACATTTTATTTTTAGAATATTTATATCGAGGACGACTTGATGAAGTAAAGGTGCAGAATAAATGTTCATACAGATTTTTAAAAAAGGGACACATGAGATATTTGAAGATCTGTTATAAGACAACTGGTTTTCATTGTGTGACGCTTCAGAAAACGTCCTGCGCCTCCACAAAAACACCTTTTCTGGGTTGTTTTTAATCCAAATATCCATAAGCGATGAATGAGTGAATGTAGCAGCTCTTTTTAACGGGTCCAATCAGGGCTCGACGCACACGTGGAACAACACCCGTCATCATTCAAATCTGCTTTCCGACGAGCGTCACTCCACAACAAAGAGCTTCTTATCAAAAGGATTGAAGTCGTCGTCACGAGGAACCAATAAAGTCTCCATCATCGGCGGCGCCTCCGCCCGCCAGACATCACAGGAAACGACGTGAGGCGCCCCGTCAAAATTAAAGGCCTCCGGTATACGAGCCACATGTCAGCCGGCGCTGGTTCGAATCCCTCCGGAGCTCAGAGCGTCCTGATGTGGTGGTTGTAGATGACCACGTGCTCGTAGAGCGGCGACTGCAGGACGCGCGTGTTTTCATCGGGAGCGAGCTGGGAATTAAAAAAAAAAATTGCAATTTGTAAGCATTTCACAACACTGAAATCAAAAATGTGTGATCAATGAGTGGCCGATGAAGGGTTAATGGCCAGAGTGGATGAAGGTCCACCTCCAGGTTTTCAGTCTAGAACATTGATCTTGAATAATGTAATAAATCTTCAAGTCATTATGTAAATATAGTCAAACTGTATAAAAACAAAAAATAAAGCCTTGAACACATTTTGTAATAAACTTGTTAAATATTGCAGCGTTTACGACAAAATGCAGGTTAAATGGTTAAAACCACTCAGTGAAAAGCTCAACCTGGTTTAGTCCTTCAATCTACCAAAAGCAGAATGTGACACATAATAATTCTAGTCCGACTGAAACTTTATTTTTTTATTATTATTAAACATAGAACTGGATATATGGACAGAGAGCATTGATTATATCATGTACCGGATTATTAGAAAAAGAAAGAAAGAGTGGAACACACACAGCAGGACTAACCAGGCCGAGGCAGGACTAACCAGGCCGGAGCAGGACCAACCAGGCTAGAGCAGGACCAACCAGGCTGGAGCAGGACCAACCAGGCTAGAGCAGGACTAACCAGGCTAGAGCAGGACCAACCAGGCTAGAGCAGGACCAACCAGGCTAGAGCAGGACTAACCAGGCCAGAGCAGGACCAACCAGGCTAGAGCAGGACCAACCAGGCTAGAGCAGGACCAACCAGGCTAGAGCAGGACTAACCAGGCCAGAGCAGGACCAACCAGGCTAGAGCAGGACCAACCAGGCTGGAGCAGGACCAACCAGGCTAGAGCAGGACCAACCAGGCCAGAGCAGGACCAACCAGGCCAGAGCAGGACCAACCAGGCCAGAGCAGGACCAACCAGGCTAGAGCAGGACCAACCAGGCCAGAGCAGGATATTGTACAGACCAGTTGATGGAAGAATCTCACTTCTCTTTCTGAATTCTGGGTGTCAGTATTTTGTTGATTGATTTATTATTTTCACATTTATCCTCGGTCACTTTCAACAGACACTTGAGCGCAGCAGCGTCTTTCTCGTTTGGACGACGACGATTTCCAAGGTGTTTTGTGCTAAAAGTGTCCGGTAAGAGTCAAACCTACTAACTAGTCAGAAATATAATAACTGAAGCCAGTTCTTCGTTGTAAAGCGCCTCCGTGACAGGAGACTAATAAAGGTCTGGTTTTTCTTTCAAATCAACATTTGAAAATGAATTTGGGGACGATGGGCGGAATACAAAAGGAGCCAATCGGTCAAAGTGACGTATTGTGCCGAGCCGAGCCGAGCCGAGTCGAGTCGAGTCGAGTCGAGCCGAGCCGGGCCGAGCGCAGATGGGTGATTTGCTGCGTCTGGCTCCCTGCGCCTCTTGTGTGTTTTTTAATAGACTGCCTCGTTGGGGCGGTGCTCAACCACAGCTGGAACGCCGCTGGCATTCCGGCACCGCGGCCTCAGGAACGCCGCCCCCCCGGCAGCGTCCAAAATAGTCCGGGAAGCGCCGAGCGGCTCGCCGACCCGGAGCGACGGCAGGTAGAGGCGGGAAGAGGGAGCTCACGCTGGTGGGAGGGGAAGTTTAATATGTCAGTTTTCTCACCGTGACGCGAGAACCCTCCTCTCTTGGTTCCGTGGAAATTGAGGTTCTTCTCAAGCGTAGAACCGACGTTCATTATTATTAGAACGACGCGATATTATTAAAAACCAACCAACCCGGGGATCCACGCTGAGGAGCTTCTTGTCCTTCTTGCTCTTGAAGAGGAGGCCGCTCACGTCTTCGTACACCACCTGGAAGTTGGCGCTGGAGTTGGAGGCGGAGGTCTGGGTCTTCCAGTTGTAGTAGCTGTCGGAGGAAAATCGTCGACGCAGTTTATTCAGAATGAGCGTCTGGCGAGGAGGAGAACGCTTCACAACCGGCTTAAACCAGCGTCTCCACGTGCTTCCTGGGCGTGGGTCATGTGATCGCGTCGCAAAGCATCATGGGATGGATCCGACTGAACGGGTGCAGACGGATTTCAGGTTTTCATTACCTGCAAGCCACAATCGTCACGATTACAAGAAATGATTCCATATAATACGAGTTTCACTTTCTGAAACGACGGTTTTTAAAAAAATGTTTTCACGATATCAATTTTGGTGTTTGATTTGGTTTATTCAGCGCAGCGTCATGGGATTGTAGCGCCAACTATGGGCCAAGGTGAGCAACACCCTGCAGCAGACTGTGAAAAGAACAAACACATGATTATCTTGTCCACTGCCTGAATTCTAACTCATATCGTCAGTTTTATGTCCAAAACTTCTAATGGCTCTGCCGCTGCATATTTATTGATCTTGCTTTTATCTCCTGCTTATTTCTATGTGCCCATGTTCCGTTCTGTGTTTTACTTTATGTCTTATACACAGATATTTTTATATTTTACTTTTATTTCTATTTTCTTGTATTTTATAATATTCGTATGTACCAGATTGCTGCAACAAGACAATTTCCCTTCGGGGATGAATAAAGTAATTATCTATCTATCTATCTATCTATCTATCTAAAACGTCTCCACCGGGTTCTTCATCGTACAGGATTCTCTGCTTTTATTTATTTATTTGTTTTGGCACCTAAAGAGTGTGTTATGTGGACTTCTGCGCCGGGACGCCGAGGCCAGACCTGGCACGGCTGCGCCGCATTCTTTGCGGCCGTGGCCGAGGGGGAGGAGGGACGGGACGGGACGGCGAGTCCTGCAGTGGGAGGTTGAGGGCACCGAGTGGGCACAAGTTCCAGCATCTGCTCCCTCTTAGTGGCAACCACACTGGGTGTTATTCTTCCAAATGGAGATGAAGGAGGGGGGAGGGGGGGGTGGGGGGGGGGGGTATGGGGGGGGGCAGTGAGCCACCGAAAGATGTCGAATAGCAAGTTTAAATAAAAAAATACAGTCTCACACAGATGTAATTCGGATCAAAATGCAGTTCCATGAAACAGATTGTACCGTTGGATCCGGACGTCCTGCGACAGACTGAAGGTTCAACACGGAACCGCTTTCAATCGGATTTATCAGACGTCCTTCGTGTTATCGGCTCTTTCGCCCAGACGGAAGTTAAACATGGGAGTTCCACAGGAACATCTCATTAACCCGCAGTGCTTCGGAGATGGTTAAACCTCTATGGTACCGAAGGGCTAAAGTTCCACCGTGACGAACCTTTGGAGTCGTTTCCGATCGGGACGTGTCCTTTTAACTCCCACGTTAAACTAATCTATTACTTTAATCGTCACGCCTCCAGACTGACCCATGCATTTCTTACTTCTACACTGTATTAGTCTTTGAAAAGCCCCCAGATGTTCCAACATGCGGCCGAGAGTTCTTATGGAGGGAATTGAACTGCTCACATCTGTTCTGACAGTCTCGACGTCGACGATCCGGGACGAGAACCACCGGTACTCCAATAGTGAGTTTTATGTGTTAACGCCCCGAAGACTCAAACTAACGTAACCATGATCACCTAGCAGGAGTCCTGGGAGTCCTGGGAGTCCCGCCTTCAAACCTTCAGCAGGACCTTTAGCTGTGCTGTCCACTTGGACTCTGATCGGTTTTAATTGAGAATCGCTGGGCGGGTCCTCATGAAGCCCAGACCCGCGAAACAACACGTGATCTACTTTAAATGTGCGACAGTCTGCTGTAAAATCCTCTGTTAGCCAGAAAAAAAACTATGTCCAGCGTTTACCTTGAGGGTTTCAATCCTTCAATTTATATTTAATTTGTCATTACGCAGTAAATCGGTTATTCGGCTTCTCTTCTTCTTCTTCGTCTTTGTAGTTTAACGGCAGTTTGCATTCATAAAGTTGCTTTATCGCCATCTGCTGGTTCTATCTATCTTCACTGTTTCCCTTCTTCTTCTTCACTTCAGAGCAAGTCCATATCATTCCCATCGCTGAAAAAATTATTATTATAATCTTTTTTAACAAAAGTATAAATGCGACAAATTTTGTTTTTTGCTCCTGGTTTTCCTGAGCTGGAATCTTGCAGGTGGAGGTGGAGGTGGAGGTCCTGGTTGCACGCTGGCCCTTTCTTTTATTGTGGCGAGCCTAAAGACACACCTGGTCAATAGTACCTGCCGTCTCACCTCGGATTACTTCGTGGGTGTTTAATTGGAAAGGGACAGAAAAACTTCCAGAGTCTTTAATCCGCAGCTTGTTAAATCTTTTCTACAGGACGATTCGAAAGTCAAGTCAATCTTTGAATAATCCACGACTGACTGAATTCACTTCCATACCGCATGTCGCTGCATTGCAGTCCTGCTCGTTCTTAAAGTGACAGTAACCGTTTCCACGCTCAGACATAAAGCTACCATTATCTTACACTCCGAAACTTTCCAAATAATCAGAAATAGCATGAACTACAGATGACTTTGTACAACCTTTCTATGACCTTATTTATTCAATAATCAATTTTGTTTGGTTTATATGATTTTATGCCACGAATGGTTATTTGTTTGGATTTGTACCGTCGCCAATAATTCAATAAATAATCAAAATTCAAAATGTGTGGTTGAGCCTCATGTCGGTGGTCGTCCCGGTGGATCAGAACCAAAAACACGAGACCCCGAACTGGATGAAGGGAAGCTGACGGATGGAAGGAAATCTGAGCAATTGGACTTTTATTTGTTGTTGTCATATAACCTGACTTTCAACCGAAACGAGACTTTTTCCATCTATTTACGTCAAACCCACCAAGGACACACAGCAACACTGTTAATCCAGTAAATTAAATGTTAAACACCAGCTTTGACCCATTTCCCTCACTGTTTCTACACAAGGAAAAAAAAAAAAGAGGAGATTGTCGACCGTTTCACCCCGACGGTGGCAGGAAGCCTCTCGTTGACCCGGCGATCGAGCTGGAAGTTCAGCCAGCAGTTCCCTCGGGCCGCTCGCCGCTTGGCTGAACCCTGGAGAAACCCCCCCCCGAGCGGCGCCCGTTCCCAGTGGGCCGCCGCGCCGAGTCGTGTTCGCCCTCGCGCGATTTCTCGCACATCTCCGAAAACGTTCGCACCGTGTCACCAAACAAGGGCGTGTGGAATGTGGGAGCGACTTTGACCGCCGGCCATTTGCGGGCCGGCCTTAATGTACGCGACTCACCTCGCGGTACGAAAACGGCCTCCCGCGGGTTCAACTCTGGCCCCGGCGGGTCGGCGGTTCGTTCTGGAGTCGCGTGACCTTTACGCACGGACACATGTATGAAGACGGGGTGTGGAATTCACTTGACAGAGCACGTCTGCACACACACACACACACACACACACACACACACACACACACACACACACACACACCGACCCTAACCGCTGCTGCCCCTCCTCCCTTCACTGTCACTTTGATATGTGGACATGTGGGTTTGGGGGGAATCGAACCGCCGACACTGGGATGGCGAGTCAAACCCACTGCACCAACTCAGCCACAGGCACTTTGTGTGTGTTGGCAGAATGAACCCGTTGCCGGATTTAATCCAGTTGGATTCGCGATAAAGTTCTAAAGGAGTCGTATCGTCCAGCTTTTCAACACTTTCAGGGTCTCGTTAGTCTAAAAACCTTGTATTCAAAGTTTCTCGCTTTTCCATCCATTAGAATATTGGACCACAGGAGCTGCATTCAGAATCTGCTGTGTCTGTGTGAGCTGGACTGGCTCCGCCCACACACACGCCCATCTATGGGAAGAGGAAGGAAGTACTTCCTCTCGTGGCGCCATGTGCCAGAGCAGAGCTGACTGATTGTGGGACGAGTCAAAGGGGGGAGGAGCCTACCTTGATTGTGATTGGCTGAACCCCTGATGACACTGTATAGGGTTTGACTTCTGATTGGCTGGTTGGAGCAAGACACTTTTTAAACCTGGAACAAGCCGGGGAGAGAGGTTCCAGGTGTGGAGACGATTTTTACTGCTGGAAAACTATTCAAATATGATTTTTGCATAATATGACCCTTTTAGACTAAGTTTTCAATACACATTCAAACTAAGTGTAAGAAAATCTAATCTAATATATACAACATCTAACCCTCCACTGCACACTGCCCCCGACTTCATACAGCTTGAATTATTTTTTTTTAATATAATTGTATATTCTATATGATGGAAGATCACCACAGAAATTGTGTAAAATGTCCATTTGTATGAGATTGTAAAAGAAAACCTGTGTTTGTGTTTTAACACAATTCGGTTCACATGATCTCTGTAGTAGGATGTTATGATCAGTGGAGTCAAAAGAACCACTGAGATCCAACAGGACCAGCACAGAGACCAGTTCCTTGTCTGAGGAGACCTTTAGCAACTTTGAGTTATAAAATAGCTGGAAAAGTGTGTGCTAAAGTAAAGTGGAGACTTTCGACATCAATGAAAGAGAAATGAACTTTAAGCTCGTACGACGGAACAAATCCACGCGGAAATATCGAGCACGTTCGCTGATTTGGGTCGTATATTGTTAATAACTGTGGCTCACGTGGAAAAATAAACTATTTTGGCTGCGGCGCAACAAGTTAAATCGGCCGTTTGCTGCAGGAAGTTCCTAATTTGTTGTGGATTATTTTCGTGATCCGTTTCTTGTCGTCCTCCAGACTGATTGGCTCGGCGCTCCTCCAGATGTCTGGGACTCGAAGCTTCCAGACCTTCTGTCGAGCTTCTGTCCTCCAGACTCGCGTTTCCTCGACAAACGTCAGATCGAGACACGAGTCAGAGCGACGCACCATATTTGATATTTTTCTACATGCGACTGCTTCGTCATTTTACGTGATAAAACACCGGAGGAAGCGCCTCCGTCTTTCTTTCCTTCATTCTCTTTCTTCTTTCCGTCGTCGAGATTTTGTCGGCTCGTATTTAACAACCGCTTGAAAAATTGGATCGACACGCTGACCTGTGTTGCCAGATATGTCGGGTATCCCCCGTTTAGGGAGTCAAATTCTCTCGCGTTTCTGTGTTTACGGCGTGTTCTATATCGCACATAAAATAGGTTTAGGCTTTTAGCATGATTCCTACACAGGCTTTATGGAGGTGTGTGTTTTACGTCGTTTTAGGCTGGAAACAGTGAGTCTGGCAACCCTGGTGGCCGACTGGCTCGGCGGCCATATTTAAGTCGGTCTACGGCCTCTTCTGCGCTCTGGGGCTGGAAACCGTCGTGTCACCGATCATGTTCACACGGTGGTCTGATAAAATGTAATGTGAATAATCCAAAAAAGCCACAAAACAAGAAATCGGATGGACGTGAACGACTGAACAGCTGACGTCTCTCACGAGATCCTCCTCGACGTGGATCTGAACCGGACTGCAGATCTACGGGTTAACAGTCACGTTTTACATCGGTATAAAGTCTTCAGTGAATTGTTGTGAAAAACAAGCCTCAAATATTGAGTTGGATTCTGAGATCATAAGCCCCGGACGGCGTTGCGGTGGTCAGCCGTCTCGTCTTGCGGCGAGGAGGTCGTGGGCCTCGAACCCCCAGTCGGGCCTTTCTGTGTGGAGTTTGCATGCTCCTTTGTTGAAATCCGTTCCGCGTGTTTTACCGAGGCCGCGGCCGCCGGACGTTCCGGCGCAATGCGGCCCCGTTTCATTTGGTACGTCGGTCCGACTCCGCGGCGCTCGATAATAAGATTTCCACGCTTGATCAGACGTTCCCCTCGACGACCGTGGACGGGTTGCGAGTGAAGAGAGAGAGAGAGACTCACCATAAATCTGAGCGTCCTGGCATCAGCCTCTTCTTTCCACTGAAATACGCTTCGAAATCTTGGGTCCTGAGTCTGTGGGCGTAGTCTATATAGCCAGACACTTCCTGTCCAAGAGTATTATAATCCCTTATGAAAATGACAGACTGTGGAGAGAAGAGAAGAAGGAAAGGTCTGCGTGGAGAACGCTTGTCTGTCCATCGTCTGACTGGACGTCATTACTGAAGGAACCTTCAGTAATGACGTCCACCGACAGTCACTGCAGCCGCCGTTCTTCCCCCACGCGGCCGCGGCCGAGCCTCACGATCTGAACCCTTCGCTCCAAAACATGGAACTGCAAATAGTTCCAATTCTAAAACAGCAACTTTCAATACATCCTTGTCGTGCGGCGCATGTCAAGGATGTAATGAGAGGCGTCGTCTTCATTTTCTTGTGTGAGATATTCATATTCAAGACGAGTTCAAGCTCAATCTGCTGGGATTTTTTTTTTTTTTTTTTTTTAAACTAGCTGCGGTTCAGAAAAGCTTTGGGCCTTTTTGCTCTTCGCTGTTTGCATTTTCTCCCTGTGCTCGTTTCCCCTCAGTCCTCCAGCTTCAGCAGCACAACTATGTGTTTCTCACGTCCATCTGAAGTCTGCAGCTACATTACATCGTCTTTCGGATTCTTTGGCAGAAGATTTAAAAAAAACAAAACAAGAAACATCTAAAATGGTAAAAAAAAAAAAAAAGCTGGAACCAAAAGGAACATAAGAATGGTGACAACAGCTAAAGTTTTTAAAAAGTTATAAAGGCTAAAACAGCTCGTGTGTGTGTGGTTGTGTGTGTGTGTCCGTGTGTGTGTGTGTGTGTGTACAGTAGCACCGTGTGATTCCAGAATCTTCCCCTGTGGGTCGATTCAGACTCGAGTCGCATCGAAGCACTTGGACGGAAAACAGAGCTTCTTTCTCTCGGCTGCTTAAACGTTTCAACAGACACTCTCAGGTTCACAGCTGGCTGTGTGTGTGTGTGTGTGTGTGTGTGTGTGTGTGTGTGTGTGTGTGTGTGTGTGTGTGTGTGTGTGTGTGTGTGTGTGTGTGTGTGTGAGTGTGTGTGTGTTCTCTCAGGTTCTATCAACAGAAGACACAAAGTGCTCCTGCTGGTTTTATCAGTCCTGATCGATCAAGAGGAGCTCGTCGCCGCGGCAACCAGACCTGCAGAGGCGGCAGCCATGTTTGTCGAGTTCAAAGTCAAAGGAAAAAAATGGGAAACTTTGGATTTTTTTTTTTCAAAATTCTGTGTGAAAATAAATGCTAAAAAGAGATGTGGAGGTTTTTAAAATGAGGTCGAGAATCTACATGAAGTTAACTGCACTTTGTTTTTACAAGGCTTTTCGTCCACTGAGCATCATTTAGCTTCAACTTTACCTCCATCCTCTCCTAAACCTCCATCCTCTACACCTCCCGAACCAACCTCCATCCTCTCCTGAACCTCCATCCTCTCCTGAATCAACTTCCATCCTCTCCTGAACCAACCTCCATCCTCTCCTGAACCAACCTCCATCCTCTCCTGAACCTCCATCCTCTCCTGTACCTCCATCCTCTCCTGAACCAACCTCCATCCTCTTCTGAACCTCCATCCTCTCCTGAACCTCCATCCTCTCCTGAATCAACTTCCATCCTCTCCTGAACCAACCTCCAACCTCTACACCTCCTGAACCAACCTCCATCGTCTCCTGAACCTCCATCCTCTGAACCTGCTGACCTTTAACCTTTAACCGCCTGCGGATCCAGCTTCAGTTCACTGTCCGTCTCTACTAGTGCAAAAGGTAAATCCTTCACTTGAGGTGGAGGCCAGTCGGAACCTCCGTGAACACAAGAAACACGACTGAAAACACACAAATTAAGTTTAATTTTTTTGCCACGGTCAATTAGGCACACGTGAGAACTGGACCGTTGAGCTTTTGGACCAAGAGGCAGAGTGGGTCTGAGAGGTGGGCCTCATCCTGCCACCCTCATCAGGTTTGAGTTGCTTAAAGCTTGGCGTTGCGATTTCTGGGCTGCAGATTAAGTGAGAGCAGCTCCACGCTCGCTGCACGGCCGATCACTTCCAGATGGTCCCAGAGACACAAACATCTCAGACAGCTGATTTCTGGCAGTGACGTCACTGAGCAGAGACCAGGCCTCAGGACCCGGACCACCCTCATCCAACAGCTGAAGGTCAGAGGTCACCGCTGGCTGCTCTGCCAGGGAGCAGCTGTCTGCAGGCCAGAGAGAGAGAGAGAGAGAGAGGGAGAGAGAGAGAGAGAGAGAATGGTGCAGCAGCCTCACGTCCTCCACACTTGATTCTATTGATCATCTGCAGATAAAAGCAACACCTCAGAGGAGGACAGCTCCGCGGTGTAATGAACAATATGAACATTAAAGAAGTCAGAACGAAAACTGGAGACGAAATAGTAACCAAGTCACGTAGAAGTAATTCAAACAGCCTGAAGATAGTTTGTTATTATATTAAAAAAAGCCCTCCACAAAACTCCAACTGCCTACTCTTCCTCCTTCGTAGAACAAAATTCTTGTTTCGTACCTTAACCGTACGTTTCTCTTCAGTTTCTCTTCAGTTTCTCTTCAGTGCTGTAGCCAGGCTAACAAAAATGCGCAACTCTGTCGAACCTCACATCCACTTTGACCAGTGGAAACTTCTTTAATGTCAAAAATTCTAACTATTAAGGATTCAATTAAAGACTAAATGACCAACCACGTCTTCACACTTGTCAATAGAACCCGAAGCTATCAGCCGTGGCTTCATCGAAAACCAAAAACACGACTGTTCAACCCAATCCCAACTAAACTGTTTAAAGACATTTTCCCCCTGATTATTAACCAATCAGCCGATCTTGATCCGGCTGCGTGACCATTTATGTACATAACAACCTATTAAGAGTCTTTCCTGTCGTAGCAGAGAGACTGTGGTTCATAAATGAGTGGAAATAAGCCGTAATTGTCTCGTTTTCACATATTTGTATATTCCCATAAAAAGAAGTGACACTCTTTATGGGACGCATACTTTAAAGATTTTCTCGGTAGAGCAACATGTGATGTGTCTAAATACAGGTAATTCCATCAGTGTTGCATACCCATGAAGAAAAACCAAACAATATCACAACGCAGCATGAATATGAGAAAGTGTTTCTTCACAGGGTGTTTTCATCCACAACCTCGATAAGACCCAACTTTTACATGTGAGTCATGCAACATGATATCATGAGATGGATCACACTTCAAAATGATCAACATTTGAAACATTCATGTACCATCTTTTCTCATCTTCTAGAACATTGTTCGTCAGCTGTTGTTTACCACTGTCAGAGCGGTTTGATAAAAAAAACAAAAAACAAAAAAGCAAACCCACCACCAGTTGAAGCGAGAGTGTGTGCCTGTGTGTGGGAAAGTGCAACTCTGCGGTGTTACACTGAAGTAAACATCAGGGGGTTTGTAGGGCGAGTCAAAGAAGAAGAAGAAGAAGAAGAAGAAGAAAAAAACAAAAAAACCTAAAGACGTTTGGACGAATGAGCTTTTAGGAGGATTTAACTTCGAGTAATTCAAGGTAGTCCTCGTAATGCTCGTGTGTATTCAGGTGAAAAGTCCACCTAATCCACCTATAACACACACACACACACACACACACACACACACACACACACACACACACACACACACACACACACACACACTGCTCCTCTCCTATTCCCCCGGCCCCTCACCTCGGTCCCTGGGAACAGTCTTGCAGTGTCAGGGAGCCGTGCAGGTGTGTTGCGGTGTCAGCTGTCGTTGTGTTTATTATTGGTGGGCTTCACTTCAGGAGGATTCTCAGGCCATCACTAACAACTGTGTAAATCTGTTAGAGTAAAGAAAACACGCTGTACTACAGGAATGTTTTCTGTGGGAGCCCATTTTCTGCAGTGGAATGCCTGCCCTACGTGTGTGTGTGTGTGTGTGTGTGTGTGTGTGTGTGTGTGTGTGTGTGTGTGTGTGTGTGTTCACCCTGGAATGATTAAAACAGAGTCAAGTTAAGTGCTTAGATACATGTTTGACCTCATCACTTTCCTTCCTGAAGATATGAAATGTATAAAAGCATTAAAGGAGTCACATTATCCTGCTTTTCAACACTTTCACAAAGTTCCATTGGTCCAACAACATTCTATTCAAAGTTTTTTTTACCATAAATCCAGCTTTTTCCTTGATTTTCCCTCCATTTGATATTTGGATCCTAGGAGCTGCATTCAGAATCTGCTGTGTCTGTGTGAGCTGGACTGGCTCCGCCCACACACACAGGCCCATCTATGGGAAGATGGAGGAAGTACTTCCTCTCGTGGCGCCATGTGCCAGAGCAGAGCTGCCTGATTGTGGGAGGAGTCAAAGGGGGGAGGAGCCTACCTTGACTGTGATTGGCTAAACCCCCCCGATGACACTATATAGGGTTTGATTTCTGATTGGCTGCTTGGAGCAACACACTTTTTAAAACCTGGAACAAGCCAGGAGAGAGAGGACACACTTTCTTCACTTCTGGGGCGTCGCTCCAGGTGTGGAGACGATTATTACTGCTGGAGAACTTTTAGAAAGTGAATTTTGCATCATATGAGCCCTTTAAAGGTTCAGTATCAGTAATAAACTGCTGTAAGTTTCAAACAGTTGTACACAAATATATACACATCATTGGGGTTCATTTTTCCCCACACACACTCATTGGTTTGAGTGCAGATAGTTCTCGAAGCGTTGACATTTCAGACGCAGTTCTCATGCAGTTTACAATCTTGTTGTTCATCCATGAGAGAGAGAGAGAGAGAGAGAGAGAGAAAAACCTCCCAAACACTTCGTTTCCTGCTTTTTTTTCTTTTTTGTTCTCATCGCCGCAACACGTTCGAATGTGTTACGCATGCAATACGGACGGAGGTCATCAAACGGCATTCGCCTTTCTTTCAGTTTATAATTAAAGGGCGTGTCTCTCAGACAGATGTCTTGGCACCGAGCGCAGAGCCGGAGCAGGTGTCCTCTCCTATCGAGCGTTCTAAATACCGACGGTGGACAGCTACGCCCAGTGAGGTTAGCCGCGAGGGCAGCGCGACCGCTGCCAAATACCGAAGGGGGGAAAGCGGCTCCATCAATCGGCCCGACGGAGGGAGGGGAGGCGAGGCGAGGCAAGGCTCGCTCAACCCTTGGCTGCACCGGGCCTCCGTCTTTTTAGGGAACCCGCCAGAAAAGCCACCGCCACAAAATAAGTGGCTTGAACCCACACACTTGAAATTACAGGGCGCCTAAAATCAGAAAATGCTTCCCTGCTTTTTGCAATTGATGTCCTTAAAAAAATTCTATTAAAACCTCCTTCGCTTGGCTCGGCGGGCTTCGGTACTTTTCCTCCGCGTTGCATCAGTTTTACGACGGCTGGAGTTGTTGTCCGGAGAGGTTTTTCTTCGTCGCTCCGGGGTGATTACGTGAACAAACAGGAACACCGCGGCTTCGGTGCTTTCTTTCATCTCAGGCACTTCATGGAAACCGTGTCCTGTAAAGCTCACACTTCTCACATCGAAGTCGTACCATAGAACTCGTGGATGTACTGATTTGTTGACGCAGACGGCCATTTTCGGTTGTCGACTCCGATTCTAATGGAAAGTATCAATGAAAGATACCGACTGTAACATACAATTTAACTTTAACCTTAATTGTTAAGAGCTTACAAGATGCATTTACAGTTAAAAGCTCAAACAGACTTGAATGAAAAGTTGCATTGCTCTTGAAATGAGGGCAACTCTTGTCCATTGACGGCATGAATCATAAAAAACAGCGTCTGAAACCAACCTTCCTCCTGGTCTGCTCACATTGAAATGGGAGTTTGATTATGTGTAATTAAACACTCAAAGTAATGCTTATCACCTCAACAGGTCAGTTTCAATGTCAAAAACTATATGCAGCTTTTATTAAAAAAAAAAAGAAGTTTTGGAAATATTGCTGGAAAACAAATCACAGGTGGAAGCAGTGAAATGTGAATTTCACGTTCCCTGTGTTACATTTGTGGGTTAATTTATTGGCTGAGTTCCTTAGTGAGGAAGTCATATTTCTGGAACCTGCTAATTTTTACCTTCGCCAACTAAAGTTGGGCGACTGAAGTTTGCCGAGAAGGTTATGCTTTTGTCTGCTTGTATTTATTTATTGGTATGTATGTATTTTACCAACCTTTCGCAAAAAAAAACAAAAACGACTGACCCGAATTAGATGAAATTTTCAGGGATGATTCTTCATCACCTCAGGATCAATTGATTAGATTTTGGGACGTTAACGTTAAACCGTCTTCAAATAAATCCCAAAAAACTGTGAAAAAAATGGTCCCACACAAAGCGGATGAGAGAGGCGCCACAAAGGAGATCAGCGTCTGTTGCCATGGAGACGCTTCCCCACTCAGTGCTCCGCTCAGTGATGTAGCTGCCCGACCTAACTGGTGAGCATCGATATGAGCTAACGGCTAACATGGTAGCGATGCTAACGTGGTTCCCGCAAACAAAATGTGGCCTTTTGAACCTCTGCGCTCTACCGAGTGTAGCTCTAGGTTACAATGTTTACTGCAGCTAAGTGACCTCCTCTCCTCTCCTCTCCTCCATCTCCTCTGCTCTCCTCTGTTCTCCTCTCCTCTCCTCTCCTGTCCTCTCCCCTCCTCCATCTCCTCTCCTCTCCTCTCCTGTCCTCTCCCCTCCTCCATCTCCTCTCCTCTCCTCTCCTGTCCTCTCCCCTCCTCTCATCTCCTCTCCTCTCCTCTCCTCTCTGCTTCTCTCCTCTCCTCCATCTCCTCTCCTCTCCTCTCCCCTCCTCCATCTCCTCTCATGTCCTCTCCTCTCCTCTCCTCTCCTGTCCTCTCCCCTCCTCCATCTCCTCTCCTGTCCTCTCCCCTCCTCCATCTCCTCTCCTCTCCTCTCCTGTCCTCTCCCCTCCTCTCATCTCCTCTCCTCTCCTCTCTTCTCCTCCATCTCTGGGTCTGGTTCTCCACAACCTCCAAGTCCAGTTTGACAGGTTACTTCCTGTCGAAAGGAATTGTTTTTAATTTCCACCGTCTGGCTTATGTGGAATTGTTGTTTTTTTTTTGTTTGTTTGTTTTTTTCTCGAAACGACCGTGTCGTTTCCTCGGTGCTACAGAAATCAAACCGAACTGAAACCGTCCAGCTCCGTTCCCCTACAAACTGAAAAGACGTCGAGGTTCTGCTCGCCGCAAAGTCGAAAAAACGACCAAAAAACAAAAACGTGCTTCGATTAGCAAATCAGCTGCGTGCCTGAATCCGGGGAGGAATTCTGGCCTGAAATATGTCACAGCAGAAATGGGGCCCAGAACGCCGCCTCAGCCCCGGATCTCAGACACCAAACTGACCAGGCGGAGTGTATCTTTACTCTCCGTTCACTCCTACGGTCATTCTCCACATTCCTCTGGCTTTTAAATTACCGGTGGGAAGAGCGATACAAGTTTAGCCTGGAATATATGTGAACGCTGCGCCGGAGTGGCCTGTTCTCATCAATCTGCAAAGGGAAATAGAAGAAAGAAAGGAAAGAGAAAAAGGGATTATGGAGTCATTTACTCTGTGGAGACTTCGAATGGCTCTTGTTTTATATCCTGTCTTGATTATGGGTCAAGTCTTTCATGTTCATGTCTTAAATTTGGTGTTTTTCTGTGTCAGCAGCCTTTTTTTCCGCAAACACACGAACACACACACACACACACACACACACACACACACACACACACACACACACACACACACACACACACACACACACACACACACACACACACACACACACACACACACACACACACACACACACACAGATAATCATAAACGCTATATCCAAACGGAGCCTTCTCATTGGCCGTCTCACAGTAAAGCCACTGGATCCCCGTCTGCCACCCACATGGGGGGGGGGACGGTGGAGAACGTTGACCAGCGAGAGCCGGGATTGGTTCTGTTGGGCCTCTCGGCCGTCCCGGGAGTCGTACCGAGTCGCAGTCTGAGTGAGCAGTCGTGACTCGTTTCCCCACAAACTCCAGCAGAACCGAGGACCCGGGTCGGTGGAGTGAACCGAGCTCAGTGTCTGACCCACAGTCAGAGCCTGGGGGGGGGGGGGGGGGGACAATTATCTGGTCAAATCAGAATGTCTCCTCTGCTGGACCGCTGTGGACCAAGCTCCCTCTAGTGGTTGGTTTGGAAATAACACATTGGAAATCATTATTTAAAATAGTTTTGGTTTCCGTTTGTGTTCACCAGTGCACGCACAAACTGCTGTCTGGTTCTGTCGAGTGCACCAGGACCAGGACCAGGACCAGTACCAGTACCAGGACCGGGACCGGGACCAGGACCAGGACCGGGACCAGGACCAGGACCAGGACCAGGACCACATGCCAGTTCACTAAAATTGTGTAAAGTATACAACTGTTTTGTGAAGCTAAACAAAGTATTGTCATAGGAAATGCCATGTTTGAACATAGTAAAGCATTCTTTTATCATCTGTAGCACAACTGTATGCGTTTGTTATTTTCTAAATGTGTTTACGCCGCATTCCTCAATAGAAGTGAATGTGGAGACCCATCCAATATGGCGGCCATGCGAAGGGTACAGTGAGGTGGCCAGTGGTTTAAAATAAAACAGCGGTTTGAATTAAATTAAATTAAATTAAATTAAATTAAATTAAATTAAATTAAATTAAATTAAATTAAATTAAATTAAGACACCAAACTGTGTTAAATGTATAAATAAAATAAAATAAAATAAAATAAAATAAAATAAAATAAAATAAAATGAAATGAAATGAAATGAAATGAAATGAAATGAAATGAAATGAAATGAAATAAAATAAAATCACCGTCCATCCAATGGGAGCCGTTTGGGGTTCAGAGTCTTAATCAGGGACAATTCAAGGTATAACCAAGGGGGAGATGGGGATTCAAACCGGCAACCTTCTGATTGAGAGACAACCACTCACAGACCAGACGATGGATTTACTCATCAGTGACCTGCTGAATTCTACCTTCATGTCCGTGGAAGCAGAGAACAGGGGATGAATGGAAGCACCGCGAACATTAATTTGAAGAGAACACATTTAGAGGAGGGATAAACTTTCTTTTATGTACAATGTTCCTTCTTTCTTTCAGAAAATGAAGTGATGCTTTTCACTCATTTCCTCTCAAGACCCACCGGTCCGACCTGACTGAGCGTCAGAATAAACATCTGTATTTACGCGACGACTGCCTTTTTTTTCTCTGCCTCTCGCCAACAGATGCTTTCATGGCGAGCGCGTCGAACCTCGTCTCGGCTGAAGCGACGCGGTGAAACCAGCGTGAGAGAAAAAGCTCCGACAACGAAACTCTGCTGCTTTTCTTTTCTCTGCTTTCAGTGGAGCTGCTCAGAATATGAACTGCAGTGTTTGTCCAGTAACTGTAGTCAGAAGTGTCTCCTCAAGCACGAGAGTGAAAACGGGGGCAAAATGCGGCGCTATTTCAGGTCCGTCCATCACCAGGATTAACCCTTCGCAGGGAGCTGAAGCACTGAAAGGAAAACCACCGCCTTCCCCTCGCCAGTCTTGTTAAAGCTATTTCAAGACTTCTCAAACATTTTCTTTGCAATGTTTTAGAGCATTTTGACGTCAGCATGAATAAAACTCAAAACTCTGCAATGAAACATGTTGAAATTACTTCAAATCTCTGACTTGAAACCCCCGGGGAACTCAAATCCTGGAAATCTCATAATCCAGAATATTGGCGCGTAAAATGTAAAATGACTAGAGATCCATTTACCTTAAAATATAATTGTACAATATTTGCGACGTGCAAAATGTCAAGTTTAAATTGAAGGTTTAAAGGCGTCGTCACCTGGTGTCCAGCCTCCATCTTCAACGGAAATTTGCAGGAAGTAAAAGTAATTTAATGCTATATTAATACAATCCCCAATATTCAACGATGACTTTTCATTATTATCCTGATTATTACTTACTACCAATGATATAATAGTTTCCTAACTGTCTGCCTTGTCTTTTCATTCATTTGCAGGTTAGTTTAGATTTTGACTTCGCTTGTTCGCTAGTTTCAATGTAAATTTTTAACATGTTCATTGAGTCTTTTCTGATCAGTTCAAATGATCTTTTCAGCGATGACTGTCGTGGTTTTTAAATCTTACAATATAAATTGAGATGCTTTTGTTATTGAGCTGTCTCTATTTTTCTTCACAAGTGTTTGTCCTATTATTTTTAGATTATTACGGATTTTCGTGGACGACATATCGAACGTTCTCATTTAATTTTCACGTTTGAGCTGTGTGATGAAAAAAAAAATGTCTTTGAAAGATCCGCCAGCAGCAAAATACGAACAAGACAAAAGTGTTTATTTATATTCAAAGTCGCGTGTCACGTCAGAATCAGAGCGACGAGGACAAAGGTTTCGTCCCACATGTTGTAGGAACTCCAGATTCATGCGAATCACAACGTTTTTCTTAGTTTGGCCTAAAAGCACACATCAAAGGTTGGGCAGGGAGGGGCGCCACTTCCTCCTCGAGTGTTTGGACATTAATCTGATCTGAGCAACTCTACCGAAACCTCCCTCTCATAAACATGAAATAATTAGCTTCCACCGTGTAAAGGAAGCTCAGCGTTTATTGCACGGGATCGTTTGGGGGCCAACTTGTTCCACCTCAGACGATCCTGTTGGAAATGCGAAGGCCTCCGTGTCGGGGGGTTGGTGGGGGGGGGTTGGTGGCGAACAGGCTCGTTTCCGACGGTCACCTCCGAATCCACACGGAGCCGTGCAGGGCCGCTGAGGATTAACTACAAACACGGGGAATTATCCCCCCCCCCCCCACCCCCCCCACCCCCAACCCCCCCCCCAGAACCTCAAACACACACAGCGACACATCTGCACACGCTACGTGTGAGTGCACACAAACAGGTTTAAAGATAGCGTGCGCAGGTCCGAACACAAACACTAGCGCTACGGGAACACGCTGGGTTTTGGTTCCAGTCGTCGTGGTAACAGGAAGTAGCTTTTCTAACCGCCGTGTGTTGCTCTGTCAACGTTTAGGGTCATTATTGGATTCAGCATCATCACCAGCAGTGGACCCATGAGATCTATCTATCTATCTATCTATCTATCTATCTATCAACCTACCTACCTACCCATCTATCTATCTATCTATCTATCAACCTACCTACCTACCCATCTATCTATCTATCTATCTATCTATCTATCTATCTATCTATCTATCTACCCATCTATCTATCTACCTACCTACCTACCCATCTATCAACCTACCTACCTACCTACCCATCTATCTATCTATCTATCTATCTATCTACCTACCTACCTACCTACCTATCTATCTATCTATCTATCTATCTATCTATCGGTCATTTTTCGTTATGCATTCCAGTGTTTATATTTTCTGTGTGTGTCCTTCAGGTTACAAATGTACTATATGAAGAATTTACCAAATAAACAAATAAACAAAAGGTATTCTTCCCAGATGTTTAGTAAATCTTATAGTAACTTTTCGGTTCCGGCAATTCAAAGGAAAACATTTACAGCGAATGAGGAAGTCTTATCGTCGGTGGATGTGGAGTGGGGGGGGGGGGGGGGGGGGGGGGGGGGGGGCGGGATAAGGACTTCAGAACATGCTGATGCAAAAAGTAAAGTGGAGGTAGCGGTGGGTATAGTCCAGTCCAGCTCAGCCACTATCAGCATTATTCCAAAGCACTCAGGCTTGACATCTGCCAAGAGGCCTGTTCGGGGTTTTGGCCTCGTCACCAGGAACACGTCCAAGATAAATATTGTTGCCTGTGCACATCATGGGACCAGCAGCCAGCCACTGCTCCTCTTTGACATGGAGGAGGATGGGGAGGGGAGGGGGGGGGTGGGGGCGGTATCTGTGACAGCACTTCAAAAATTAATAACGTGGTTTCCCTAAAGTATACAGAGCGACGGGAAGGACCTCACGCACTTCAGATAGTCGACCTCGCAGTTCCAGCAGCAGAAACGCGTCCCGACGCCGGTCGGATCAAAGAAGACGACACGAGGGCGGCGCAGCCTTCAGTGGAAGAAGATAAATGTTCAGAGCTTTTTATCAAAGGCCTGCCTGTTTTCAGATCCTGATTAAAGCTCAGAGGGGTCCCCCCCCCCCGGTCGTCCACACCCCCCCATCCCCTCCCCTTGTGGAAAAAGGTGTTCAAACATGATTGTTTTAGTTGGCGTGGCGTTCTGCAGAGAGCTCTCGCTTCAGGCCCGTCGTGAGGCTCCTGCTGGTGTCACACTGAGGCCCAAATAACGTACAGCCTTTTTAACTGATCCTGCGAAGAACTTCAGCTTGAAAGACAAAAAGACTGATAAGAGTTTAATGTGTTCCAGGCTTTTAATGCAGTAGCAACATGTCACCGAGGGCTTTTCTGTTTAGAGATTTGAACCCACAACTTTCAAGAGCGTTAACCATCGTCCCTACCCAGAAAAATACTTCCTGGAGCTCTTTAAAGCTTCAGTCAAGTGAAGCAGATCATTGGAATCACTGTAGCGATGACCTCTCACCTTCTACGACCTTCAACATGTCAAACTGGCCTGAGTGCAGCATGGTTGGCTTCAACGCCATGTTCATAACCCCAACCCTAATCCTAACCCTAACCCTCAATCTAACCCTAACCCTAACCCTAACCCTAACCCTAACCCTAAACCTAAACCTAACCCTAAACCTAACCTACAAGACTTCCTAGTAAAAAGCAAACTCCCACCTACAACAAACCAACCCCACAAACCAAAACACCAACATGAACATGAAAAACAAATGCGTCAAAAAAGAACAACAAAAGAAGTATTTGCTATTCCTCAAAGATTGAACATAGACACCAAAAACTGCGTATACATAATAACATGCAGCACATGTGGGGCCCGATACATCGGGGAAACAGGAAACACAAGTAGAACCGGTAAT
The DNA here is from genome assembly GCF_963422515.1 of Blennius ocellaris. Lineage (NCBI taxonomy): Eukaryota > Metazoa > Chordata > Actinopteri > Blenniiformes > Blenniidae > Blennius > Blennius ocellaris. The sequence continues at coordinate 1,522,326 of NC_137656.1, read as the reverse complement.
ACAACACAAATACAACGTCAAAAACAAAAAAAGAAACCAGCACACACAGAGTCCAACACTTTCTACAACACGGCCGAAAAGCACTAAAAGTGAGCAGCTGGATCCATTCTACCCAACCTAACCCTTACCCTAACCCTAACCCTAACCCTTACCCTAACCCTAACCCTTACCCTTACCCTAACCCTAACCCTAACCCTTACTCTAACCCTAAACCCTAACCCTAACCCTGAACCCTGTCCCTAACCCTAACCCTAAACTCTATCCCTAACCCTAAACCCTAACCCTAACCCTAAACCCTATCCCTAACCCCAAACCCCATCCCTAAACCCTAACCCTAACCCTAGACCCTAACCCTAAACCCTATCCCTAACCCTAAACTCTATCCCTAACCCTAAACCCTAACCCTAAACCCTAACCCTAACCCTTACTCTAACCCTAAACCCTAACCCTAACCCTAACTCTCACCCTAAACCTAAACCCTTACTCTAACCCTAAACCCTAACCCTAACCCTAACTCTCACCCTAACCCTAAACCCTATCCCTAACCCTAAACTCTATCCCTAACCCTAAACCCTAACCCTAAACCCTAACCCTAACCCTTACTCTAACCCTAAACCCTAACCCTAACTCTCACCCTAAACCTAAACCCTTACTCTAACCCTAAACCCTAACCCTAACCCTAACTCTCACCCTAAACCTAAACCCTTACTCTAACCCTAAACCCTAAACCCTACCCTTACTCTAACCCTAAACCCTAACCTTAACCGTAACCCACAGACGTCTCACCCAATCCGAACAACAGCGGCTTTATTGCAGATTGAAACTACAAACAGGAAGTGGTGGACCTGCGCTCTGATGGCGTGAAGCTCGGTAAGAAAGGCTCCGGGGCCTCCGCCTGCACCGGACGCCGCTGGATCGCGTCTGCGCTGCGCTAACTCGACGAGATACCAGCCAGTATTTATTCAGGTGGAATAATACGCGGCCGAGGCATTCCAGCGCGTAGTGATAAAACAAAGAGGAGCCAGAAGAATGTGCTCCATATGTTGCTAAAAAACCCAGAAAACATGAGCTTGATTCCCAGATTAAGTGCAGAATCCCTCCAGAGGATCCTTCACAAGCAAAATAAAATAAAGAGGAAACAAAGCTTGGTGAAGTCGATTTGTTGGGTTTTTAAAAGGCCTTTGAGGTGCCCGTGTTGTATATAAGGCTGCATAAATCAAATTACATTGAAAAGTGACCTCAATGTGCTGCAGTTGTTTTCACCCTTCAGTAAAATCACCAGCGTCAAATCTGCAGTGACAAAGTGAGAAAAATATTATTTCAACAAAATATAAAACATGAGGACACACTAATGTGACTGCTTGATTGACAAGCTTTAATAATGTTTGGTCTTTTTTCCAGAACATAAGCTGCTCAGTTTCCATGGTGATTTACCAGGTAAGAAGTGAACCAGCGTCACAGTAACAAAAACCCAGGGTTAACCTGGAAGTTACCTCGATAAGACAAAATCCTGCTGTGTAGCTAAACCCCTCAACTACACAAAGGTTTGTTTGATTTAAAGTTGGTTTGATTTAAATAATTCAAGATCCTGCAATTTTGCAGGGTCTTGAATCCCCCCCACACACACACTTACATAATACACAGTTTGAGATGCAACGCCAATATTCTGATGTTCAGACCCCCCCTTTGTTTTTTACCTCATCTATGTCCATTTGCTGTCATGTTTGTTTGTTAAAAGTTATTTTTTTTAAAAAGCCATCAAATTATCTTATTTTTAATAAAAAAAAAAAAAAATTTTAAGTGATATTTTGGCACAACTTCACAAATCGAGAAATACAAATCAACAAAATTGCATAATTGCTCTCTCCTCTGCGTAATTTACGAAACATGACCAAACACTGTCAGGCTATGCAGAGGCCTTAAAACTGAAGCAGCTCTTTGTTAAAAAAAAAACCAAAAAAACAAAATATGAATTCAGATTGTGTGTATCAGAGACCAGAAAGAAGCGACATCAACAATCAGATGAAAAAAAAAATTTCCACTTAATTTGGGGGCAAGAGAACCACACATGTCCAGATGTGTGTGGGTCAGCTGGACGGAGGTCGTTGGTAGTGGAAGGTGCTGTGCTGTGGCAGATTCTCTTCCTCACCTCCACAAGGCTGAGCGGCGTGACTCCATCGCCGCAGGAGGTTTGAAAGACTCACCATCTCAGTCCCGCTGCTTTGAAATCAAACTGCCATTGTTGTTTTACTGCCCATGACGCGGACAAAGGGCACCGAGCGCAGCTTGAAATGCAATACAGCTGGGAATTCCTCTTTAATTTCCATGCTATTCTTGATCTCTGGGCTGCATGACTGACCACCTTATTATCTATAGTGACAGGGGCTTATCAATACAGAACGTGCTGGGTCCACAGACCAAAGACAAACACCTCTTTCATGCAGGACGTCCCCTCTGGGCATGAGACACCGGGCAGCGGCCAACAGGCCAAATTCCACAACTTGGAGAGCCGGAGAGGCTGGTAATCCTCCGAAAAGTCAAAGTGGTCCCACAGATAACGAGCACTTCTCAAGGTGTTCCGGAGCGAACGAGCTGCGACACTTCCGAGGTCCGTGAAGAAAATCGCTTCGCCACGTCAAACCACTCGAGTCCCGACTGGGATTGATCATCTGGACCGGAGAGTCACTGCGGTCAGGTGTTGATTGGTCGATTGATTAGAGGCAATTCTGTTCTGGTTCTGGTGAAGTTGTGAAACAGCCTCAAGGGTTTTGCTGAATGTCTCGACCTGTCACACGCTGAGTCAGCACTGCGTCCGTCTGGGTTTCCAGAAGCTTCACGTCAAGTCTGGTTGAGTCAAGTTGGGCCTGGTTGAATCGGTTCTGGCCTGGTTGGGCCTGGGTGAGTCAGTTCTGGTCTGGTTGGTCCTGGTTGATTCAAGTTGGGCCTGGTTGAGTCGGTTCTGCTCTGGTTGTGCCTGGTTGAGTCAAGTTGGGCCTGGTTGAATCTGTTCTGGTCTGGTCTGGTCTGTTCTGGTCTGGTTGTGCCTGGTTGAGTCGGTTCTGGCCTGGTTGTGCCTGGTTGAGTCGGTTCTGGCCTGGTTGGGCCTGGTTGAGTCAAGTTGTGCCTGGTTGAGTTGGTTCTGGCCTGGTTGGGCCTGGGTGAGTCGGTTCTGGCCTGATTGGGCCTGGTTGAGTCAAGTTGGGTCTAGTTGTGCCTGGTGGAGTCAAGTTGGGCCTGGTTAAGTCAGTTCTGGCCTGGTTGGGCCTGGTTGAGTCGGTTCTGGTCTGGTTGGGCCTGGTTGAGTCGGTTCTGGTCTGGTTGGGCCTGGTTGAGTCGGTTCTGGTCTGGTTGGGCCTGGTTGAGTCAAGTTGCTGCTTGTCAGGATTAACGGATGATCTGAAGAAATCAGTCAAGCAGCAAAACTGCAGACACTTTAAGTTACTCTACCAGAAAAAAAAAAAAAAATTTTTTAAAGATACTTCCCATAAAAAGTCTCACTTCTGCACAGAGAATAAACCGATACAGGGAATTCTGGGAAATCAAAGATGGCGTCGCGGCAGCTCAAGCGAAAATATCAACATTTGATCCAGCGAGGAAAAAAAAGTCCAAACGAGTCTTAAAGCCACGATGGAAGTCTGAAATGTTGTGAAACTGATGCTTAATCGTTTTTCTAGTGCCAATCAAGATCTTCCAAGAGTTTCCGACGCCGAAACGTCAACGAACCCGTGTTACTGGTACGTTCCATTGAAATATAAACGCTGAATTTGAATCCGTCCCTGCTCTACGGCCTGAATGTGACCTCGGCATGTGAATCTCAAAAATCAACCCGTGGAACAAGTTTCAAACGGGGAATCTTAGTTCTCAAGTCCTTCGGGGGAATCCCCCCCCCCGTTACGTAGCGCCGGGATGGCGTGGCCTTGTACTCACGGTCGTTTTGCCGCTGCGGTTGGCGCCCTCCAGCTCCGCCAGCGCTCTCAGGAAGTTGTCTTGGAGCTCCTTTCCTGCACCTGCCAGCGTCCTGGAAAAGACAAACACACCGACGGCTTCAAGTGTTTCTCTTGACCCGAGAAGGAGCCGAGTCCTCGAGGCTCTTCGAGGAAGCGTTGAGCTCTTAACCCTTCACCGCCCGGCGCTCAGTCCCTCGGTCCAGCGTTAGAAACTCTGGACGTGGAAGTCATTGATTCACTGGGTGACCAATTAAATCACTTTATCTATAAACCAAATATTCGTTTGTGAATCTTGTGGATTCTTATTTGTTTCCAGTTGCAGAGACGAGTGTGGACATGAATCTGGACCATCGTCGTCCCCGTTTGTCTCACACACACACTGAAACACACTAAAATACACACACGAAACACACACACACACCGTTTTGTATCAAACTCTTCTCACATAAACGTCTTAAAAATCTGCTTTATTGATCAAACTGGGGCGTTTCATGACGAGTTAAAGCTTCGGTTCTCCTGAAACAAACTTCTCTGATATGATTCAACGAAACGTCGGTCGCGATTTAGTTTTTCGCCACAGATTTATTTTTCTGGGTTCGACTTTTGGGGAAAAACACGAAACTGAAAACAAGAATCAAGTCTAAAATAAATAGAAATAAAACGGTCGATCCTAACACACCAAACGAATCGAGGGAGATTTCAAGCGTTTCACTTTCACACATAATGTTACGTTTTATTTCAGTCTGAACATATCGATCACCGTCAGCACTTATTCTCTAAACAAAGCCTACAAACCTTCAGTAACACGATTTTATCTAAAATAACTGATGTGACCTGTGGCGTCGTCTCCGGCACCGACCAAAAATGTTGTTTTAAAAACAACAGACATACGTGTAAAAAAATTAATAAATTAAAATGTCACATTTGCCTTCTTTTCAGAAACCTATTAATGAGGTCGGATGTTATTTGATGCGTCTCTGCGATGCGGCGGCGGCGTTTCCACACTAATGTACACACACCTGGAAAAACACCGGCGCTAATATTTGAAGAGTTAACGCCGGGGCCTGGAAGGCCTCCAGAACCAACCGAGCACGGCGCTCGTCAGAGCGGCGGCCGGGCAGTAAACAGGTCGGCGATAACCTGCCGGGGGCAACACGCCCTCCCTCCCTCCCTCCCTCCCTCCCTCCCTCCCCCCCTGCTGCACACGCTTTTTCTGCTAATCCACACACTTTAAACAGATTTAACTGCTCTTAAAATTTCTGAAGCAGCTCAAGAAAACAAACAGAGAGAAATATCCATTATCTACACGCTGCATTTGCGAAACCGAGAGAGAGAGAGAGAGAGAGAGAGAGAGAGAGAGTGAGAGAGAGAGAGAGAGATCTTGGTTTATACCAGTAATTTGGCCCATGCCCCCATGATGAAGGTCTTAGAGGAATTACACCGAGAGCAAAAGTGCCGGAGCAGCACATAGTTCTGCTGGAGCTCCAACCTCACTCTGGTCTTGCAAGTGAAGGATTGCTGCTGGGTCACGGAGGCTCCGGCCCCAAAGTAAACACAGGTGTTGAGGAGCCAAGTGACCCCCCCCACCTCCACCATCCAGTAGCTAAAGAAACACACAGTCACGGAGCAAAAAAAGCACTTCAGTGCAACATGTGGGCGGCGAGCGGCGCTTTCCACTCAATTAACAGCCTTTTTCTTTTTTTTTTTTTTTATTCAACAGGCCTCATTTAGCAGGGAGAACGAGAGGCGGCGCTTTGAAGACGGCGGCTATTAGGCACTGATTATGAGCTCTTAAGGATTATGTAACGGCGATCCGGCCTCGCGTCTTCAGCTTTGGGACGAATGGATCCCAAATCAACGTTTAGCATTAAATCCAGCAGGGGGCGCTAGTCTGTGTTAAACTGGCGGAATACCAAGAGGAAGCAGAAGAAGCTGCTGGGTTCACGACATCAAAGTGTCAGACAGATGTTTTTTTTGTTGTTTTTTTTTTCCCCCCACCATGATATCGCCACTGTTATCTGTTATTGTAACACTGCCCCACATGGACACTAGTGGTACTGCAACAATTAGTCTGCAAGCATAAAGGTTGAGTAAATAGAAACAAGCAGAAATAGCTGTGTTTCCATAAGGTATCAGGAGCATGATGATGATGATGATGATGATGATGATGATGACCAATTGTAAGGTTTTTTTTTTTTTTTTTTTTAAAACGCAGTTGCTCTTTTCTAATTTTTGACAGAATTTTCGAAATCTTTTTACCGAGCCAGAACTCGGAAGAAGCTGTGTGTGGAGCACTTAATTGATAATTGATAAATGCAGTTTTGCTTTTGCAAAAAAACTAAACAAAACTGCAGCATCTCCCGGGTCGCCGCTCTCAGGCGTGTCGGAGGTCAGAGGTCAACCGGTCCGACACCTTCACCCACGTAAATAAGTGAGATGTTCATTGCCCACCATTCGTGACGGAACTTTAGGAGCTCGTATGAAGCAGAGAGCTCAACACACACACACACACACACACACACACACACACACACACACACACACACACACACACACACACACACACACACACACACACACACACACACACACACACACACACACACACACACACACACACACACACACACACACCTGCTAACAGTCACAAAGTGCAAAGACGGCAATTGTCTTGACAGCTCATGTAATAGAGCCTGCAAACGTTCACCACCCGAGGGCTCCGACCACAGTGGCAGCCGGAGACTGGCTCGCTATATATATAAAAAAAAAAAAAGAAGAATAAAACCAGCCCGAGCTCAGCTGCGCGGAGCTTCGCATGTCGTCTACAATCTCATTCCGCTCCACATCTGGAGCTTGAAATCAGGGTGAAATGTATTCACTGCAAGTGATCGCAGGCTGTTAATCGAGAGCAGAGCGGAGAATTCTTGGGATGGACCAAATATATATATATATATATATATATTTAAAAGGCGCAAGCAGCACAAAGGACAATGAGCGTGGCTGTGGTTTTGGCCCGTGGGGAGCCTTGCGGGGGGGGTTCCTGACAGAAAGCTGGCGGCGCTGCAGCGAGCACGCGAGGTCAGGACGTCTGCTGACATGGACTTCGGGGTTGCTGAGCGCCGGCCAGAATAAAGAGGAAACGGAGGCCCGCCGGCGCTCCTCTATCCCCCCCCCCACCCCTACCGTCTGCTCTTTCGGGGGGGGGATTCCTGCTCCACACGAAATACGTGGGGCATCGACGTTCGCTTGTTCGTCAGTAGCTTGTATATCGGAGCAGGTTTTAAAAGGTTCTAGGTTCTGAGCAGGTGGATCACTTGGTAAAGACTTTCAGTAAAGTACCACGGCGAAGTGGGCGGAGTCACCGGAGTGTTTTCCCTGTCGTCACGCCCCCCCCCCGGTAGAACCTGTCTCCCGATGCGTCGCTGTCCGGTGTTGCGGTTCAACTGGTGCCCCTGTTAACTAGTGACTGAGCGGCATACGGACACGATATGGCGTTCGCCAGGACAGCGAGGGATTTTGGTCGTTTTAACGTCTGCTGGGGGAAAAAACCGACGGTCGAGGACGCCGGTCAACAGGGAAACCAGTTGATCCGAAACACCGGTGGAATCCGCGGCTATGGTGACCTCCTGATACTCGTAGTACCTATTTGTGAACGTCCTTTTGGCTTTCTTGTAACCGAATACCTGAAAAATTACTGAGCTGAGCTTTTTGTTTGTTGAGCAACATGTTGGGTCTTTAAGAAAAATAAAAATATAAAAGAGACAGACTCATTAATGAGGCAACATCCGGCAACACTTCTATTTGTACACCTGCAGCCACCAAACAACCGAGTTTAGACAAAACAAAAAAAAAAAAAAAAAAGTACAGAGGAGAGGAAAGGATGATTTTCACTCGTGTTTCACTGGACAAAGAACTTTCCCAGATGTACAGGCTCCGTCAGACTGGCTGCAGACTGCAGGTGGTTCTTCGTATGTTCGCTCCTGTTTTCACAAGGCAAGAATAACAGAAGGTTGAAGTCTGAGTGCTGTCAGACAGGCCCCGCAAAAAAAAAAAAAAAAAAATCAGAGAAGAGAGAAAGAGGAATCTGCTTTCAGACCATTTCTGATGAGAAAAGATTCGTCCGTCGCCTCAGAAGGTAGAAAGTGAAGTATTTAAAACTTGTTCACCTCAATATGCAATAACAGTTGACACAAGTACATATCTATAAACACCCAATATATTAAAACAGCTGTGTAGACAAACACTAACGTTTTAACATTTCATTGAAATTGATGAATAATCATCTATCACCAAATCCTCTTCACCTGATTCTGATTCAACATTCTAGTCTGACCTTCAGTGATTCTGTCACTCCTATAATCTCCTTTTCACCATCGACCCCAACAGAACAGCAGTAATTCTCCTCTGAGACTTTTTCTGCTGGTTTCTTCATGTGAAAGACATTTTTTTTCCTTCCCACCATCTCCTCTACTTGCTTATGGAGATTTGTTTTTGGTTTTGTTTTTTTTCCTCCTGTAGAAGTGGCTTGAAATGACTTGTGTTGTATTTGGTGCTATATATATATATATATAAAAAAAAAAAAAAAAAATAAACAAATAAATAAATAAAAATAAAAATAAAAATAAAAATAAAAAAATAAAATAAAATAAAATAAAATAAAATAAAATAAAATAAAATAAAATAAAATAAAATAAAATATAAATAAAATAAATAAATACAATTAAATAAAATTAAAAAGTATAGACAATAAATATAAAGTCAAGTAAAATTTAATTAAAATTAAATTAAACTCAATTAAATAGAATAGAATAGCACATCATAGAATAGAATAGAATAGAATAGAATAGAATAGAATAGACTCAGTAATTGAATTGAGCCATATAAACGAGATACACTCTGGGGAGCTTGACCAAAAGAGAAACCCAATGAGAGCGTAATAAAAAACGTCCCTAATCTCTAAACTGAGCAGGACTAATCTGACGTCCTTCCACAGGCGAAGCCCGACTTATTGCGTAACGCGTTTGGGCCCCGGCTGAGATCACGGCAGTGAAGAGCCCAGTGAAGAGCCCTGTGGCCACCAGGAGGTCCGGGGCTGGAATGTGGGGTTCACCAGTGGAAGCCACAGGAAAAGCGGGGGGAGGGGTCGCTGGTTTCCTGAACAGGAGGCAGAACGAGCAGCTTGAACATGGAGAGAGAGAGAGAGAGCGAGAGAGAGAGATGAGGAAGAGGAGGAGGAGGAGGAGGAAGGAATAAGTGAAGGGCCATTCGGGAGTTCGCTTCACTTGGATCGTCCGACGTTCACTTTACGTTCACGGATCAAACCGCCTGGAAAATGTCCTGCAGTTACACCAGCTGCTGGTTAGGGGGCGCTGTGGCCTGAAACAAACACCGGCCAATTCTGCATCGGCATAAATTACGAGCGAAATCGGCTTCCGCACAACATCTCAGATCAGCTGTTTTTGTTTACGTTCCCATGGTAACAGTGAGACGGTTGAAGACTCGCTCAGAAGATGCAGGACCGGAGGACGAGCCACGGAATTCATAAAGAAGAATCGAAAAGGAAATGCACGGCTGTAGTTTTAAGGGCCGTGACGCGATATCGACTTCCTTTTGTTGCCGTGGCAACCACAGGATATAACCCCAGTTTGTTGAGAAAGCTCAATGAATGAAGGTCAAAATGAAAAAAGAAAAAAAAGTACATGAGCTGAATGGATTTATGACCAAAATTTTTTTTATTGTTCATTGTTCTGTTAAACTCACTTCAAAATAAAGAAATTAATTAATTAATTAATTAATCCTTTCCAGTCATGTGACAGGTCAAGTGTACATGCATATATCCAGATACATAAACCCTTATTGATATATTGATAATATTAAACAATACATCCGTATTTTATGAAAAAAAAAATATTTTCACACAAAACAAATAATCTACATATTTACTGTCAACACACACACACACACACACACACATGTTTTATAATCCTACCCCCTTCTCCAATATTCAACACTAATAATCTTATATATATAAATCTTCCTGTATTGAAAATATTGTTTAGTATATTAAAATGTACGGTAAGAATGTCCAATAATGTCAAAGACATAGTAAATATGTATTCCACTATACACACACACATACACTAGTATTATAACGTCATTATTCCGACTGTTTACGTTACTGCAGTTGTTGTCATGGCGACTGGATGATGAAAACCGTAGACTGATACCTTTCTGTACATCATTTGGTAAAGGGCCTCCAAGAAAGATTGAAAACTTTTACTTTCAAAATGTTCATTTAAACTTCTGTTTCTGCACTGAGACGAACATTTAAAAATGCTCCACGTCGCTCCCGTCAATTTTTGCATCTTCATTTCCATTTTGACTTCCAGAGACTACTTGAATTGGCAAAATATGTCAGAAGAGCCTCTGGTGTGAAGGTGAAGCGTCGACTCACAGTGGCGGCGCTCTGTTGAAGAAGGCCCGGCGGCCCGCCGCCTTCGCCTCCTCAGATTCCGTCCTGCTGAGGACTGAGCCTCGCTGGTCGTCCTCCATCTGCAAGATCCCGGCTCTGCAAGACACCAGGAACCCAGAAGAGTCAGTATGAGGACAGAACCGCGACTGTCAGGCCGGATATTTACCGTAAAGTACCGTGATCGCCAGGGTTGGGGAGGTTACTTGAAAACTGTCGTCCGTTACAATTACAGGTTTCTTGTCAAAAAAATTTAATCAGTAACTTACTCCAAGTACTAAAAAACAAAACAAAAACAAAAACAAAAACGAATCAGAGTACTTTTAGTTACTTTTGGATTACTTCACCAGCAGACATTAAAAAAAATAAAGACAAGAAAGAATAGAAAGTGTGTTCTGCTCAGTGTTTTGACACGTCTTATACACAAACTGCACTGATCAGTCGATCAGGTGTCGGACACTGATTTTTTTTTTTTTTTACAGAATCAAAATCAAAATACAAATAAAGCTTTTAATTTCTGTTCAAGAAAATGTGCCCATCTTTTCCAAAACTCTCTCTCGTCTCGTTTCCTGGTTGGTTTTAATGTTGTTGTTTTTTTCCCCTGGACTAAATATGAATGTTTGATGAGAGACTGTATCACTGGTTGATAATAACTGAACAACCTGCTAGTAACTCAGTCAACCAGCAGACTTAAACAAAATAAAAAATAAAAAAGTAATGGCACGTGTCGCCCCAATTAACCCCCGAAACACAAGATCCTCTAAACATATTGTCTTCCTCCCATCAGCACCAGTACTGGTATTGGCAGGTTACTGACAGGTGATGAGTTAACTAAACTAGTTGACAGAGTCCAAGTGTGGTTCAGTGAAAGTTTTATCATACCGGGAAGAGTCGCAATGCCAGCTGCTGTTTCTGCGCATGCGCGTATCTCTCCGCCTGCCTCCCGCTCGTCCACTTGTAAACAAATATGGCGGACGCGTCGCGGTACGACTCACCGTCCGTGTTCTACATTTATCGTCCATATCAGTAGTTTTTACACTCGAGACTCACCCCTGGTAGCATCCGACGCTTGGTTCTCTCCATTTTCTTCACGTTAATAGCGTTTTCTTCTCCGCAAACGTCCGTGTGGTTTCATGACAAAATCAAGGAACAGCGCCCTCGCATGGCCGGGCAGACTAACTACATCGACGTGTCTGCTGCTGCAGTGTAAATACACTTATTATTCAAGTTTTTTTTTAAACATTGTCACTTGAAACGTCGTCCCGTACCTTTCACAGGTACAAGACAAAGACATTCCGGAGCATCACCCTGGGTGTCGACTTAACAAAACAAATGTGTAAAAAAAAAAAATCAACAAGAACAAACGTATGTGAAACGTTAGACTGTATAAAAACTCCTGATGTAGGAAAAGCACAAACGACAAAACGTGACCTATATTCTACATTACAGTAGCAGAACCCCAAGATCCTCAAACACAAAATAAAGATGTTGTTGCTCTCAAATCCGTGTCAGCACATTGTTGTGACCCGTGTGTTTGGTTTGTTTTGGTTTGTTTGTTTGTTTGTTTGTTTGCAGCTACACACCAGAACGCATCAACACAACTTTGTTCCTCAAGCGAGGAGTCGTTTCGTCTCGTCAGGCTGAAAGGTGAGTCCAGCAGCTCTTTATCAACTCACATGTTCTTCCTCTTTTGTGGATTCAGGTGTTCAAACAAACCGCCAGCTGCTGCGCAAGTCTGCCACCTGCTGGACGGATGTGGAACTGTTCATTTCACATGAGACGGGTGAATCTCAGAAATACAGTCAGAGAGACTTAAAGTCATATATATATATATTTTAGAATTATATGGTCATTTTCTGGGAATTTATATCTTCTTTTCTATAACGTAAAATAATAATCACAGACATTTTAATAGTTGAAGGCCCCGACTGTGTTTTTTTTTTTCTTTTCTAGATATTATTTCTGAATTTCAAATGAATGAGCCGTGTTTTGGCCACAGGAACAAGAAAAACTACATTCTGGCCGTACATGACGTCATAAAAAAAAGCCATTTTCAAGATGAGAATAATAATGCCACGTGTTGTTATCAAATTAAATCTTATTTTCTGTTGTTCTTACTGATAAATCCAACAGAACAATAATTTACACATTGAGTAATTTAGACGGAGAAAGGACGTCCCCGTCTTTACTACCAGAAGTATTAAGTATAGATTAATGTAGAACATCATTATACAACAGGGGAAAAGACCACAAACTTCACAGACAATAAAGAATTTCTCCAGTAAAATGTCTCATGTTTCCCTCCCGTACGGAATAAAATGCTCTGTTTTGCATCTATTTAACAGTCATAGATTGACTTTTCCCTTCACAACCTCATTTTAAATGCAGTGATTGACTCCAGCCTGAACAGGATGTGTGTCATATATACAAAAATAGATGGATGGAAAATAGACGATCTGAATTTAGTGAATTTAATGTGATTATGTTCTAAAAGGAAACGACAAAAATAGGATTTAATTTGGGGTTTTTTTTAAAATGAAAATCTCATTTGTATTAAAAGTTGCCTATGAGCGCCCCCTGCAGTGCATCTCAGAAACACTACAAGTCAGAAGTATAATAAAAAAACACCACAAATCACTTGATTCACATTGAACTGACACATTATTCACTCGCACTATAATTCTACACAATAACACTGAAATGGAGCCTCAATCAACATTATATAATAAGTTATTATAAAGATATCGTGATGTGTTATACTATGTGACACTTTGTAGGGGTTAAAAATGAAAAAAAAAGAACATTAAAAGTGCTAAATGAGAGAAAGAATCAACAGTAAGAATGGATGTGACTCACTTTTAAATAGAATGAATCCTGAGGAGCGACTTTAGAATCCAGATATTCTTCATAGACTTCAAATTGTGTGGAAACGACCCACTGAAAAACGCTCGTGTGTTTGTTTACGGTTGCTATGGCAACCGAGTCACGTGTTCCCCGCCATAGACAGGCACACGACTGAAGAAAAGATCAAAATAATTAAAGTTTCAGAGGATTGTGTGTCTTTGAAAGATAATCAATGCTGATGTGTTTCTCTTTGTGACTGCCATATTATGGAATGGACTTAAAATTGTTTTAAAAACAGGTAAAATAATCAATGATTACAATGAAAAACTTCAGTTATGTTTTGAAAAACTTCAGTTATGTTTTGTTTACCGTAGTTTTTTTCTTCTATCACTGGTTTCCTGGGTAACTTGATGGGGTTTTTTTTTTTTTTAAATGGAAAAGCAAAAATAGGGCTTGGCTTTACCTTTTACCCATTTCAGCTACAGAAAGGGTAAAAAATGAAAAAACAAAACATGTGTGTGAACTTTAAAGCACAACAAACTGAAAGCACAAAACAATTTTTTTGCACTGAAGCTGTAATTGAAATAAATCATTCATTTATTCAAATCAAGCTTTCTTGTGGTGAAACTTTCTAGATTATTTTGTCATCGTTTCATTGAATATCTGTCGACTCGGTCTTGTTCTGAGATCTAAGAGAGACAAAGAAACCAGGTCAGTGTGTCACAGTCAAACCTGTATAACAGTGTTTTTCAACCTTTTTTGAGCCGAGGCACACTTTTTTCTTTGGAAAAATCTGGAGTCACACCTCCACCACCCGAAAATGTTAAAATGTGAAACTCTGTAGCCTCGATTAACAATATAAAGTCTTTCTCATCAAAGTTTTATCAACAGCAATCCAGTAAATACAGAAACAAAGTCCTTTTTTTAATAGTGACTCCCTCAGTGTGAAACCTGGACCTGATGGATGAAGAGCTGAGATCCTGGTTTTCAAAAACTTCTCCATCACTGTCACTGACACAGTACTTTGATACAAGATGGTAGCAGGAGGTGGAGATGAACCACACTGACGTCTGTCACTTTACATTTCACCGGCAAAGTTCTGTGCTGCCCTCTACTGGTGAAGAGTATTTATACATAATTACTCTGCAACACACTGTCGGCTGTGAGTTCCAGATGTCTGGTCCGCCATTGTTGTTGTTGTTGCTGCTGAGTCATCGTGCATCTTGTCCGTCCACACGTCAACGTTTAAAAAAAAAAAATCTATCCACTCCGGAACCCGTTTTCCAGCTCCTAAATCGCGGCGCCGTGTGGATGATCCCCCCCCCCATGTGGTTACATGAAAAGGCGTCGTCGTGGGAACACAACCAAAGACGCACTTTGTGTCTTTAGCTGTAGGAGCGCTAACAAGGCTAACAAGGCTAACAGACAGCAGCTTTCTTTACGTTTTACTAAATGAGGCGCCACACAGTAGCCAAAAAGCATTTAAAGTACCTTTAATATAAAGTATACAATGTCAAGAAAATACAAAAAATGTAAAAAAAAAAAATATATAATAATAATTTACACGTACATAAAACGGACACCGTTCTGCGGGGAAACGACAAAGGGAAGCTCGGTGACCGTACCTGATGGTCCTGTGAGGTGCGCGGCACCGCGGCCACGCCCGGAAGCGTCCAAAGTGTCCGTGACGCTCGTCCTCGTATCAAAATAAGAGCATGAATTAAAAGTCCACGCGCCCCGGGCCTCTATCCCAGCCTGTACTTGGGCCAGTACTTCACCTGCCTGGTCCTCGGCGGGACGTTGGCGTTGGACGGAGGCGGTCTGGAAGCGGCGGCGGCGGCGATGGTCGCCGCGGGTTTTCGCCGCTCGCCCCGGTTTTTCTCGGCGATGGTGAAGCCGCTCTCGTTGGCGTGGCGCGAACCGACCCGCGGCAGGAAGTGAGTGGAGGCGTGCTGCGACTTGACCCGCGGGCTGGAGCCCATTTTGGCTTTGCCCTTCTTGTTGAGCGCCACAAACCACTGGCGGCCGGTCCGCGAGTTCCCGTGGAGCACCGACGCGTACGTGTTGTAGCTGTTCTCCTGGAAGCGTTCCCTGAACTTACAGTCGTCGGTAAAGATGTCCTGCAACAACAACAACAAAAAAAAAAAGAAGAAGAAGAGGGGAAGATGGAGAATTAACATTTGAAAAGTTTGGTCTTTTTTTCTTTTTTCTTTACGTAGTTGAATTTACAATTTACAGATTTGATAAATGTGTTAAAACCTAAAGTTACAAATCATCTTTCATTTTAACCCGACATTTCTCCGCGTCCTGGACAATATTGTAGTAGAAAAGTAATGTGGAAGAGCCATTTGATAACACTGGTGGTGAGAGAGAGTGAGAGAGAGAGGAAGAGAAATAGAGAGGGAGAGGAAGAGAGAGTGAGTGAGAGAGTGAGAGAGACCGAGTGAGACAGATAGAGGGAGAGTGAGCAAGAGAGAGAGGAAGACAGAGTGAGTGAGAGAGCGATAGAGGAAGAGAGAGTGAGCGAGAGAGGGAGAGAGAGAGGAGAGAGTGAGAGTGAGAGAGACCGAGGGAGAGTGAGTGAGCGAGAGAGGAAGAGAGAGCGAGAGGAAGAGAGTGAGTTAGAGAGGAAGAGAGAGTGAGAGGAAGAGGAAGAGAGAGTGAGTGAGACAGGGAGAGAGAGGAAGAGAGTGAGTGAGAGAGAGGAAGAGAGTGAGCGAGACAGACCGAGTGAGAGAGGGAGAGAGAGAGAGAGAGAGAGAGAGGAAGACAGAGTGAGTGAGAGAGAGAGATAGAGAGAGAGGAAGAGAGCACGAGTGAGAGAGGGAGAGAGAGAGTGAGAGGAACAGAGTGAGAGCAAGAAAGGAGGAGAGAGAGAGAGAGCGAGCAGGAAAGGAGGAGAGAGAGAAAGAGAGAGAGTGAGCGAGCGAGCACAGATTGTATTGTGTTCCGTTCTCCTCAGTATTGACTTCTCCTGTCCTGCTGGACGATTGAACACTGAAACACAGAAATCGTCCTCCTGCTTCCAGCCTCAGCTGGTCTGCATGCAGAGTGACGTCCCACACCGCCCCCTGCTGGCCAGGAGGGGATCGGTGCACCTACAGTGACGAAGACTCAGTTCAGAGTTCAAACGTGACTGACGAGGAGCAGATTGACTCCATAAACGTGTTTCTCAGGTGAAGAGAAGACGACGTTTCATTCCAACTACATCTCAGCCTCACGTCAAGTCACATTTCTCTCCGTCTCATCAAAACGTCTGTCCTTCTGGTCGTGACGGCGAAACTTCTCAATGATCTCTGCTCTGAAAGCTCATATAATGTATTCGCTCGTTTCGTGTTTAAAAATATCTCCTTGTGGGAAACTCTGACATGCAGCGAGCGACCCCCCCCCCCCCCCCCCCCCCCAAGTCATTCTTAAATAAAACAAACTGTTCTGCTTCGAGTGCAGCGCAGCAGAAAATGATGCTGTTACAGCGTTTGGTAAACATGGCAGTCAGCGGGGAGCTCCGCCTCCACCACTTGTACTGAAACCTCTCGCTCCTTGTTCACGGCGAGCCGAGGGGCCGAGGGGCCCAGGGGCCGAGGGGCCGAGGGGCCGAGGGGCCGTGGAGACGTGAGCAGATGTGGAACCGCCAAGCGCCAGAACCAGTCGGCCCAATGGGGCGACTGCAGCGAACGACTCCTCCGACGTCAGCAGACAATCGCAAACAAATACCTGGTCAGAGACGATTCACACACAGTGATCATATAGAGAAGACTTTCAACCTGCCGGGACCTGGGATTGAATTTCAACAGCAGAATTCATTGTAATAATAATAATAATAATAATAATAATAATAATAATAATAAAAATGAAACAATTAAAAATAAAATAAAATAATAATAATAATAATAGCAATAATAATAACAAAAATAATAGTAATACTAAATAAGTATAAAAATGCATTAATAATAATAGTAATAATAAAAATAAAATAATTATAATAGTAATAATAATAAAAAAATAATAGTAATAATAAAGTATAAAAATGTATTAATAATAATAGTAATATTAATAACAAAAATAAATCATTATAATAGTAATAATAATAATAAAAAAATTATAGTAATAATAATGATAATAAAACAATTATATAATAGTAATAATAAAAAAAATAAAAAATAAAAATCAAATAATAAAAATGTAATAATAATAGTAATCATAATAATAATAATAATAATAACAATAATAATAATAATAGCTGGAGGAAGTGTCTGGGGCGAGGGAAGTCTGGGCAACTCTGCTCGGACTGCTGCCTCCACGCACCGGCCCCAGATAAGCAGAAGAAAATGGATGGATGAATAATAATAATAATAATTATTATAATAGTAATAATAGTAAAAATAATAGTAATAATAAAAAGAAAATAATAATAGTAATAATAAAAACAATAATAGTAATAATAATAATAACAATAATAATTCTTTGGCTGACCTTTCCCATGGTCCTCAAGCACCCTGTAATTTCTGTGTTACATAAAAGTGTACTTCCCAAACATGTCAGAAATACACACAAAACATGACTGAATTCCCACCAGACCTCTTTAAACAAAATTACACAAATCTGAAAATCTGGTCTAATGTGGTCGAGGCATGAACAAATAATCTGGGAAATCTGCTCTTAAGCATTCTAACAAATAAAATAAAGGTTGAACGGATTCAATATTGTTCGTTGGGCAAAGTTTACATCTTAACTCAAATGTTGTGACGTGAGTACGTAGTACAGAAAACCGACAAACAGATGAAAATGTCTGTGCATCACAAGTCATTAACGACGCGCATGAGTTCACTGTAAATGGATATTGTGTGGGAACAATTAATAATCGCACAAGACTAAGAGATAAAACCTGTTGGGACTTTAGAAGCTCTTTACAATCTTTGAAATAAAGTCGGCGATAATCGACTAAGAAGGCCGACCATCGATTCTCTGAATGTGAATTACAAAAAAAAAAAGGCTCTTTATGCCATAAAATGAATGAAAACCCTGCGGCTCTCTGTGCTGGAGGCAGTGAGAAAACATCAGGCTGGGATTCTTTCAATGTTTGTGGAAAAATTTCACTCAAAAGGGAAAAAATGTAAACGGTCAACATCTGCCAAGTATTTTACTTGTCATTAACCTCCAGCTCTGCATCAGATAAAATATGATTTATCCTCCAGCTAAACGTCGTTAATACATCAAGTATGCAGTCGAATCATTTCAGGAAGTTACAAAACAAAACAAAAAATCCAACGAATTCCACCGTCGATGTGAAACCCGGAGTCGTGGATCCACTCTTGTTTGCGGAGGCGCGTTCATCTGGTGCCTGTTTGCTGATGATGACATGCGACGTGCATCTGTCTTCATTATTCTGCAAATAAAACCCCCGCGGCGGAAAACATCCCGTTTGTAAATTGCCCGCGACACAAACACACACACACACACACACACACACTGGAGGAGCTCCTGGAAGTCGCCCAGCACTGCGGCACGAGGCCTGAGCCGGCTAAAGCCCTCCGAGTTTACTCTCACGGCGCAGCTGGAGACACAGATTTCACTTTCAGCTACACAAACATGGCCGCTCGCGAGAACAAGAGTGACTCCAACTGACGAGCAAGGCAGCGCCGTCGTACCGCCGAGCGAAATGTGTGGAGGTGTGGTGAAGACGGGAAACGCTTTGTGATTTATAGGTGAATAGAACCTGGTCTGGTGTCTCTCTATCTATTAATATACCTACTAATATCATATATCTATATCTACATCTATCTATCTATCTAGCTATTAATATACCTACTAATATCATATATCTATATCTACATCTATCTATCTATCTAGCTATTAATATAAATACTAATATCATATATCTATATCTACATCTATCTATCTATTATATACCTACTAATATCATATATCTATATCTATCTATCTATCTAGCTATTAATATAAATACTAATATCATATATCTATATCTACATCTATCTATCTATCTATATATCTATCTATTAATATACCTACTAATATCATATATCTATATCTGTCTATCTATCTATCTATCTATCAATATAACAACTAATATCATATATCTATATCTGGCTATCTGTCTGTCTATCTATCTACCAACTAATATTATATATCTATCTCTATATCTATATCTGGCTATCTATCTATCTATCAATATACCAACTAATATCATATATCTATATCTATCTATTATCTATCTATCGATATACCAACTAATATCATATATCTATCTATCTATCAATATACCAACTAATATCATATATCTATATCTGGCTATCTGTCTGTCTATCTATCTACCAACTAATATCATATATCTATCTCTGTCTATCTATCTATCTATTGTTATTTTGTTCT
Organism: Blennius ocellaris; assembly: GCF_963422515.1. Taxonomy (NCBI): domain Eukaryota; kingdom Metazoa; phylum Chordata; class Actinopteri; order Blenniiformes; family Blenniidae; genus Blennius; species Blennius ocellaris. Next base: position 1,502,676 of record NC_137656.1, on the reverse strand, counting down.
GACACATTAAATCAACGTAATCCTAATATCATAATGTAACTTCATTAACGTCAAAACCGAACCTGACGACTCATTCGATCCAGAGAAACGCTGATAGAAGCAGGATGAGATAGAGCTACACTCGGTAGAGCGCAAACCGTCCCCGACACCACATTGGCTCGCGTGCTAGCTCTTAGCTCATATCGACGCTAACTCGCTAGGTCAGGTCGCTACATCACTTTGTGAAACACTGAGCAAGGCAACAACGCTGATCTCCTTTGATCTCCTCCATGGGGTGCCTCTCTCATCCGCTTTCTAGTCTTTTGGGGATTATTTGGAAACAGTTAGCCGCTAACATCCCAAAATCTAATCTATTGGTCCTTGGATGATGACAAATCGTCCCTGGAAATTTCAGGCAATTGCGGTGAATAGTTTTTGCGAAACGTTGGTAAAATATACACACACACGTGCAGACAAAGACATAACTTTCTCGTCCAACTTTTGTTAGCCAAGGAAACGGCGTGGCGTTGGAACGAGGCGACGCTCAGACGTTCCCGAAGGACTCGCAACGAAGACGTCTCAGACCTCCGCTTGAGCTAAAACAAGACAAACGTTTTACAATCATGGCTGCTTGAATAAAAAACAGACCACGAAAGAAACAAAGTCAGGCTGAAAACTCGGCACATTTGAGAAGCGATCATTGGTTTTTGCGGAGCTCTGTCACGTTCGTCCTTCCAGCCAAAGCAGTTTTGAGCTGTTTTGCAATGTGCTCTTGACCTTGACGAGATATCGGCGCGGAACCGGCGACTCCAAGTGACGGTCAACGCGAGTCTCTTTGTGGACGAGCCGCGGCTAAGAAGTTCCTTTGAGGGGAAACGAGTCGCATCCGTCCGCTAGCAAACAACGGCGGCGGGAGCCGAGGGACGTAAATCTCCTCCGAACGGAGCCGACACACTCGGCGGCTCCCGGATCAGAGCCGGTCTTTATTCACCACAGTGACTCTGGGTTTAATGTTATCAGACATCCCAGACAGGCTTTAATCTGCCGCCTCCAAACCACACATGCTAGCAGGGGAGCCGCTCGCCGTCCGGACTGCCGCTCGTCACTCCTCCACTTCACTGCAGCGGCCGTGTTTCACTTCGCTGTGTGTTTGAGGGAAAACAACAACGAAAACGACAACGAAACACTCTGAGATTAGAGCAGTGTGTCACCAAACAGTGACGTCAGAGTTTTGGATTATGTCAAGCAGCATAGACACAAAGTCTATAAGTTATCTAATTTATTTATTCATAGTTTAGATAATTTTTTTTTACATTTGTTGTTTCTTGTTATGTAGGTCCTGCTCCATGGAAATAATACCAGCGGAATAATGAAGGGACGGCAAACTCAGAAGGTGAGTCTACGAGCAGTATTTATTATTAGTATTGTTGTTGTTGTTGTTGTTGTTTTTAATAATAATGTATTTATAAATAAACTAATTTCTTAGAATCCATTCTGAATAGGTTTCATTGCTATAATGATAATAATAATAATAATAATAATTATTATTATTATTATTATTATTGTTACTCTTATTATTTATAAGAAAATAATAATAGATGGAAATTACAGGCAAAAATTACAGGCAAGAAAACACTAAAGTCCAAGGCGGCGAAAAAGAGAGAACATATATAAGAAAAATAAATCTATGGAATATAAAAACAAGTCAAAACAAAAGCGTCAATTTAAAGCAAGTCGATAGAAGTGGGGTTTTTAGAAGCAGACCTTGTCTCCTTAGGTTCCAGATTCCAGGGGTCCTGGCGGAGAACTCACGGCCCCCATTAAGATTTAAACTTTAACTTTGAGACGACCAGAAGGAGATCCACCCCTGGAGCAGCGAGCCGGCTTGTATCAGTAATGTAACTTGGGGAAGCTTTAAAAGTAAAGGGCAAAATCTTAAAATTAATTCTAAAACGGACAGCGATCAAATGGGGGGAAGCCGGGATAGGAGCGATGCATCGTCGTCCGTTAAAACCAGTAAGAAGCCTTCATATACTTGGTTGATCCCAGTGAGGAAACCCGTCGTCTGCAAATCCAGTCCGGTTTATTTTTAAAAAGTGAAAGAACAGTTGAACCGTGAGCCTCAGTCTGCTTCACCGCAGGTGATTCTGGTTTACCGGTAAGTTCCACGAGCGGAAAGAAACTGGGTTTGAAAAAAAAAAAGGGTAAAAATATCTGCTGTGGTGGGAAAGGTGGCAGATTTCATTTTCATTTATTTGTTTATTTGGCCGAGACAAGCAGGTTGCTGTAAATAAGCCGGATTTAGCTCAAGGCTGCTGATCCTCCGTTGTCCCACACATGAAACCACACAAGGTTACAAACATATAAACACAATATCATGAAACAAAGACAAGGATGAACCATAAAACAACCATAAAGTGCTATTAGAGCCTGACATGCAGCAGGAAAAGGACCTGGCCCTGATCACAAGAAGGTTATGTCTTTGTCTGCATGTATTTTTTACTTATTGGTTTGTACGTCTGTATTTTACCAGCTTTTCGCAAAAATTACTCAACCAAATTGTATAAAAATTCCAGGGATGATTTGTCATCATCCAAGAAGCAAACTGTTGCATTTTGCGACGTTAACATTTAACCATTTCCAAACGAATCCCCCGAAAGACTGCAAAGTAATGTCCCATACAAAGCGGATGAGAGAGGCGCCTCATGGATGACATAAAAGGAGATCAGCGTCTGTTGCCATGGAGACGCTCCCTGCTCAGCGTTTCTCACAGGGATGTAGCTACCTGAGCTACCTAGTTAGCACCGCTATGAGCTAACGGCTGTCATGCTCGCGATGCTAACTCGGTTCACAAGTTTGGTTGTTCGGCCAATGAATGTGCTTTCTGGGTCTCTTAATGCTCCACTCAAAAAGTGTGTGTTGGACAGTGTGTGTTGGGTAGTGTGTGTTGGGTAGTGTGTGTTGGGTAGTGTGTGTTGGACAGTGTGTGTTGGGTAGTGTGTGTTGGACAGTGTGTGTTGGACAGTGTGTGTTGGAAAGTGTGTTGGACAGTGTGTGTTGGACAGTGTGTGTTGGACAGTGTGTATTGGACAGTGTGTTGGACAGTGTGTGTTGGACAGTGCATGTTGGACAGTGTGTGTTGGACAGTGTGTGTTGGACAGTGCGTGTTGGACAGTGTGTGTTGGACAGTGCGTGTTGGGTAGTGTATGTTGGACAGTGTGAGTTGGACAGTGTCTTGGACAGTGTGTGTTGGACAGTGTATGTTGGACAGTATGTGTTGGACAGTGTGTGTTGGACAGGATGTTGGACAGTGTGTTGGACAGTGTATGTTGGACAGTGCATGTTGGACAGTGTGTGTTGGACAGTGTGTGTTGGACAGTGTATTGGACAATGTGTGTTGGACAGTGTGTGTTGGACAGTGTATTGGACAATGTGTTGGACAGTATGTGTTGGACAGTATGTGTTGGACAATATGTTGGACAGTGTGTTTGACAGTGCGTGTTGGACAGTGTGTGTTGGACAGTGCGTGTTGGACAGTGTATGTTGGACAGTGTGAGTTGGACAGTGTATGTTGGACAGTATGTGTTGGACAGTGTGTGTTGGACAGTATGTTGGACAGTGTGTTGGACAGTGTATGTTGGACAGTGCATGTTGGACAGTGTGTGTTGGACAGTGTGTGTTGGACAGTGTATTGGACAATGTGTTGGACAGTGTGTGTTGGACAGTGTGTGTTGGACAATGTGTTGGACAGTGTGTTGGGTAGTGTGTGTTGGACAGTGTGTGTTGGACAATGTGTTGGACAGTGTGTTTGACAGTGTGTGTTGGACAGTATGTGTTGGACAGTGTGTTGGACAGTATGTGTTGGACAGTGTGTGTTGGACAATGTGTTGGACAGTGTGTTTGACAGTGTGTGTTGGACAGTGTGTGTTGGGTAGTGTGTGTTGGACAGTGTGTTGGACAGTGTGTGTTGGACAGTGTGAGTTGGACAGTGTGTTGGACAGTGCATGTTGGGCAGTGTGTGTTGGACAATGTGTTGGACAATGTGTTGGACAGTGTGTGTTGGACAGTGTATTGGACAATGTGTGTTGGACAGTGTATTGGACAGTGTATTGGACAATATGTTGGACAGTGTGTGTTGGGCAGTGTGTTGGACAGTGTGTTGGACAGTGTGTGTTGGACAATGTGTTGGACAGTGTGTGTTGGACAGTGTGTTGGACAGTGTGTGTTGGACAGTGTATTGGACAATGTGTTGGACAGTGCGTGTTGGGCAGTGTATTGGACAATATGTTGGACACCCTGAGTGGAGACATGCGTGGCGGCGGTTCTTACGGTGGCGTGGAGACGTCCTCTTTTATTCATGGCTAAAAACCTGTTACTGTGGACGCCCTTGATCCCGATGACCCCCTGAGAGATGGCAAACAGCTGGAGGACACCTGAGAACACACACACACACACACACACACACACACACACACACACACACACACACACACACACACACACACACACACACACACACACACACACACACACACACACACACACACAGAGTAAGATCATTGAATTTGCTCTGTGGTTAAAGTTCCACAGGAACGTTTCAAGAACCTTGAGGGGAAAGGGGGCGGGGCTAACCTTTGACCCAGACCTGTCAAATTAGTTTGATGGAAGGTGTCTTCTTTAACTCTCTGGCGATGACGTCAATGTAACCTGACACCTCCTCTGAAACGTGCTCCTTCAGGGTCAGCTCCGTTTTTTTTTTATTTTTTTTAGAACGACTCTTTTCTGAACTGAGAACAGCTGAAATCATTATTTACAGAAGCTGCGAGACGCGAAGTTGACAAATGACTTCGGTTACACAAACTTCACGTCCGTGTGTTTTGCCAGTGTTCCTTTTAAAAGCACAATAAAATATGATATCAGAACATTTAGCTTCCATTGAACCTCGGTTAAGGTCTCAAGTCGTGTTGATTCACTGGTAAACGTCACAAGATGAATGAAAACAAACAAACAAACAAAAAAAAACCTTCAACAACATACCAAAGGAAAAGCTACAAAACCAGACTTGAATCAGTATTAAAAAATAATAATAATTCTAAGATTCTATCTTTATTTTCAGGGTTTTGATTTCAATTGAGATTATTTTTCATTTTAAATCTCAAAATTCTGACTTTATTTGGAGAATGTATTTACATTTTAGAATATATATGAATTTATTATATATAGAAAAAAAGAGAAAAAAATCTCTGAAAGAAAAGTTGAGGATTAAAAAAAAAGTAATAATAATAATAATTAAAGAAAATAATAATAATTAGTTTCTTTTGGCCTTGGTCGTAGCGTAAAGTAAGTTATTTCTCCCGAAACTCTTACAAACGATGACGTCGCGCTCCTCACACGTCCCGCCGTCCCGCTGCTGCACCTGCTACGTCTGTCAACACTTCACCTGCCGCCACTTTAACTTTATCACGTCTTAAGTTTGTGCGCGAGCTTCTCCTCCACTGCGGGTCCTCACCGTCGTTAAAGCGACGCGCGTGCAGGATGCGCCGGTCCCCCCCCCCCGCGGCTGTGCGCTTATCTATAATGCAGGAGTTGCGCTCGCTCCGTGAACCGTGCGGGAAAAAAAAAAGTGCGCGGCAGGGGGGTGGGGGGTGGAGGGGGGGAGAGACTCACTCAGCCGGCTGGGCTCGTGGCTGCCGTTCACGCGGCCGTCCGGGTGGAGCTGCAGGTGGAAGCCGATCCCGACCCGGCAGTACAGCCTGCAGGTCCTGCGTCCAGAAGTTGCGCCCTCCGCCTCCCAGCGCAGGCGCTCCGGGGAGACGCGCCGCGCCGCCGCCGCCGCCGCCGCCGCGGCGCAAACCAGGTGAGCCAAGGTCAGCAGGTAAACGTTCATTCTTCCACAGCAGGAGGCATTCGCTAGGCCACGGGCATTTTGCTGTCGCCTTTCACGTCCGGCAACTGGAAAAAAACAAAAAACCCGGCGGTGCGCTCCGCGGGCATTACGCCCGGCTGCACGAGCTTGGAACGGCTCAGCTCGCGCGCGGAGATATTTATAACGCCAATGATCTCACGACTCGACGCATGCCTCAGCACTACTTTCATCCAGATATTGTCGCCGAGGTTGAGTCGCCGCTCCGCGCGCCGGGCGAGAGGAAGGGAGCGCGAGGGAAACGCCACTGGCGGCGCACGTTTCCACCGGGAAGCGTCCGCGCCAAGACGCGCGACGCGCGGCATTTTACGCACAGGGACCAGAGCGGCTTTCAGGCGGACGCGGCGCGCGCCGTTCGCGGCCAAGGAGACGGGAGAGCCGTGTGGATCACGCTTTCTCTCCACACGTGTGGTTAAGATGATGACACAAGGACGGTTTATAGGACAGACCCTCAGCTGGGACAGCGGGACAGTCCTGCAGTATTTATAGGACGGAAGTCTTCAACAACGGGCTCAACTGATATGGAAATAAACATTTGTCTCTCTCTGTGTGATTGTATCTGTAACAGACTGGCTCTTCTCTCGGCTGACGGTCAATTTAAAGTAAAGAAAAATGTGAATTTGCATACGTCTCATCTTAAGAGGACGGAGATTAAAACCAAATAAAGTCACAGAGGAAAACAGGATTTCGCTGATTTACCTGCAGTTCTGACACGAACTCCTGAAAAGTTCGAGTGAAAGAGTTAAAATACCCGAAACAGGAACAAGCGAGAGTATAAAACAAGTAACAATGATCAAATGTTCAACGCAACATGTATTTGGACTCCAGATGGATTTTATTTTGGTGAAAAACAGCCGTGAATAAGAATATCTAGGACCTCGTGTAGATGGAGAGAGTTTCCTCCCCAAGGTGAGAACAAGGTCACATGTTTCTCAGCCCCGGTCGCCGTCACAGCAACCAAGAAACATTTAGTTTGGTGTTTTACACAGCAGCTCCACCAAAGTGTGTCTCTTTATGGGGAATCTTCCACGACAACATTCAAAACATCATTTATTTATCCGTCACAGAATCGCACCAGGCCTTTCTGGAGTTTGCGTCGTCTCATGACAATATAAGACATTAGAAGAAAAAAAAAGCGAGAGATGGAAGGTAGAATTAAGTAACAGCTTTACTCAAAGGGAATAAAATAAGTACAATCTACTGTTTAATGGGAAGTGTGAGTTGATTATGTTTTACGTCTTGAGGAATTGAGTGTGTCAGCAGTTGAGGAGTGTTTAAGGAACCGAGAAGCTTGTTTCTTCTTCTCTGGGAACACGTCGTAATCCTCCTCCCGAGGACCTCGGCGGTCTGGATTGTTCATTTCCCACAATATCAAATGTATTGAAAACTTTATAGACCAACATTCAGGCTATAATTACACGTACCCGGGTGTTTACGGTGATATTTCTCCATGTTTGGGCCGTTGGTTTACACATAAAAGCAGCTTCAAGTCACTACAAACCATGATTTTTGGAGGTTTAGAAAAACTCTGTGTCTCCATTTGCTTCTACAAACTGTTTCACTGAAAGAAAAGGAATTTGTGATGTTTTTGTTTTTCCCTGATGGGCTATCATGGCTTCATGCTTCTCGTTACACTGCCCCCTACAGGTTTGGCTGCTCATCGCAGCTCCGAAGCGTGAAGGTAGAGGAGGAAATATCTTTTGTCTTTCTAAAGAAAACCCGTCATTCTTAGAAAAACTATTTGTCAGTGTGTATGGAGGATTACCTGAGACTGTCCACACAAGTAAAAAAAAAATAATAAAAAAAATTATTCTTTCCAGCGTCGGCAGCGAGCCGTCCAGCCGTCATTTCAACGGTCAATTTTCTTAAAAAAACGGCCTCTAAAATAGCGGACGTGTTTCTCAAAGCCTCTAAAATATGTGTATAAATACCATCACGAATTGTCACCGTCTAATTTTGCTTAAATTCATAATTTCTGTCCGCTAAAAGTAGCGAATTATCATCTCGAGTAAACAACTCGCCACTGACTTCCGGGTTGTATCGCGCCCAGTGACGAGCGACGTGATTGGTCAACTGAAACCACGTGGTCTTTAAGTGGCTTCTGATTGGTTCGTATCTCTGCGACTCGCCCTGTTGCGTTCAATGTCTGAAGCAGAGGAGGAATTTTTCAATCCAAGATGGGGCTAATTCTATAAACCTGCTTTTCATGCTTTTCATTGAAGAATTAAAGATTATTTTCAGTGAAATTACTGATTTTGACATAAGTATTGACAGCCATGCTTGTTTAATTCCGTGTGACCGTGACATTCCAAAGTGTCGGTGCTGAGGTATAGGAGGCCTGCAGGTGACAAACAAGATCTAATATTTATTTAAAAACTAATGAGGAGAATGGAAACTAGTTCAGTGTTCAGAGTCTTCAGGTGCTGAGAGCTTAGGGCTGCAGATAGAAGCAGTGTGAAACTACAGGGGCCAAAAACAAGTATAGTGAAGCTTGGAGTGAGGGGAGTCAGGTACAGGTACAGGTACAGGTACAAGTGAGAACCATCAGCAATGAAAAGAAGCTATTACATTAAAACAAAAACAGTTATCAAAGCAAGAAAGTATGTTAGTTGCAAAAATGTGAGGGAGAAAAGGACATATATTACTGTCAAGAAACAAAATCCACACGTCACAATGTACTGTTTGGTCCAGAATGCATTAGAATGAAACGTTTATGCTCTTTCTCTACCTGCTTTGCTTTTAAATAGGGGGCCATGTTATTTTTTGAAAACGCACAGGAGGAAATATTCAGCTTCAACGTGGCCAGAGTTAGAATCTCCCAAAAAGCCGAGACACAACATGAACGAAGACAAATCCAGCCTACAGATACAAAGAAAAACAAATGTCTTGACCTTTAACCTCTCGTGTTCAGTCCTCAGTGTGACGTTGTGGGTGTGTGAGACGGTGTGTCCGACACTCCGTCTGTTCAGCTCCGGATGATGGATTGAAGAAAGAGCATCAATAGCTCTTCTTCTTCTACGTCTTCTCCGTCAGGGTCGTTCCTGATTGACGGCAGATGAAAGCAGATGAAAGCAGATGCTTCGTAATGACGATTCAGTTCAGGTTAAACGTGAACTCCACAGAGGGAAGAGCTTTGTAGATTTGAGGGAGGAGCTTCTCCCGCCGCACCTTCGGCTCGCCGCGACTTCATTTTAATCAACGTTCTGCTTTTCGCCGCCGCCGCCGGTTGTAATCTGGCGCTCATTGTCTTCAGAGGTTTCTATATCGGGACCCTGTGGCCTCGTGCCTCCGCGGATTAAAGCCTCTCTCGGGGGGCCTAATTGTTTCGGCCACACAAAGCCCCGCCGGGCCCCCCGGTCCCTCTGAGTAAACACTGAGCCAGTGTGGAGTCCCACTCCTCTAATAGACAATAATTTCTGCCCGGGCCGTCCCGCTGACTGGGAGCTAATCCCTCTGAGTCGTGTAAACACGCGTGATCCTGAGCTCGCCTGCGTTTGAGCCGAGCTTTTAGCGGCTCCTCTTGCGGGGCCCGGCGGCCGACAGCTGACGAGCGCCACGGCCTGATCTCATCCGTCGACGTGGAACTGCGCCTCTGGGGGACGAGGGCCTCGTCGTCAACAGACCCGGAATCCTCCGCCGGTGTCGACCCAGCAAAAGGGGGCTTAACGTCACAGACTGAAAACTGCGTTAGCTTCATATATCGGATCACAGGAGCTGCATTCAGAATCTGCTGTGTCTGTGTGAGCTGGACTGGCTCCGCCCACACACACGCCCATCTATGGGAAGAGGAGGAAGTAGTTCCTCTCGTGGCGCCATGTGCCAGAGAAGAGCTGCCTGAAGGGGGAGGAGCCTACCTTGATTGTGATTGGCTAAACCCCCCGATGACACTATATAGGGTTTGATTTCTGATTGGCTGCTTGGAGCAACACACTTTTTAAAACCTGGAACAAGCCGGGGAGAGAGAGGACACACTTTCTTCACTTCTGGGGCGTCGTTCCAGATGTGGAGACGATTTTTACTGCTGGAGAACCTTTAGAAATATATAACTTTGCATCATATGAGCCGTTTAAATACTACCAAATGCCTGAGTAACTAGTTTCAACCTCTTCCGTGGAGGTTTGGATCAGAAACGTTTGTCTCTGCTGCCTCCTCCCTCCCTCTGCTGCTCTTCCCTGCACCTCTCGTGCCATCTGCTGCCCTCTGCTGCCCCCTACTGCCTCACATTAGAAACACATCCCAGCTTATGTGAAAGAAGCACATTAGGACCTTTTAGCCTGAGATACTCCCTCAATGTTTATTGTGTGTTTCTCTGCATACGACAGCTGCCGATCCCTGTTTTTACTAGTAGTGAAAAGAACAACAGGTTAAAACAAATACAGTGTTGATGTTCTTGGCACAATATTCTCCTTTGTGTTCGACCTGGACACTAATTGACACGGTGTGCCAGTTATTATTGAAGATAGCTCTGACAAGAGATAGGAAGGTTTTAATATTGTGTAGAAATGTGGATTGATAATTGGGCGGCAGTTTCCACTCCACAACTTGCAGATAATCTAAATCTAAATGACAACCGTCGCTGGTTCAAGATACAGACTTCTGGGTGTTAAACATGTAATCCCAGGCTGCCTCAGATAAACTGAGTTGAGTTTCACGCAGTCAAAACAACCGTGTACACATGAAAGTGCAATTAGAAATGTCTTCAAACGTTTTAAAGACCGAGGGTCTCCGGGGATCGCGACGTCTCCGTGAAGGAAAACACAAACCACGTCATGAAATATGCAGACGACACGACGGCGGCGAAGCAGATCCAGAACAAGCGGAGCAAAAAGGTTCATCCTGGCAGACCGGCGTCCCTTTAGGGGAACCGTCTGACTGTTACTCCCTAAAACTGGCTCATGTTAAGTACGTCTGTATTTATGGAGAAACTTCCTTCGCGGGGTTTATTTTCCACAGATATTTGAGTGAAGAGAATAAAGCTGATTTACGTGCCGATAATGTTGGATGGAGGCGGTTGGTTCCATTGGTTCTGTCCACTAAAGATAAAGGGATGGACGTTTGTACTGGGTTCATTTTAGCCGATCTTACTTTAGCGCTTTGATGACCTGGATGATTTTTACAACGAACCACGAGCAAAAAACAAAAGTTCTGCTTCTCAGTTTTTCCTCCCGTTTGTTAAACTGTGTCTTTTACATCTATTTCATCCGTATTTATGTGTAAAGTGACTAATCAGGACTGCATTTTTGGCTCTGAAAGTCTTTTTCTCACACGAACAGCTCTGAAGGAGGCATGAGCGTTCCTAGCCCGCCCCCTGGTGGACAGACGCGGTAATATCACATATTTTTACACATGAACAAGGAAAAGCTCTGCAACAATTCCGCCTCACGGGACAGAAACCTTCAAACACTTTCTTCATCTCCTCCTCTGAGCTTCACTGGACTTCTAATGACCGAAGATTAAAAGCCTCAGTTTGTTTTTTGTTTTTTTAACCATTCAACTTGTTGTTCAACCAAGTTGCTCGGCTCAAACTGAAACTTTTGGAAGAAACTAAAAGATCCGGTTCAACGAATTCAATCTAAAGAGTCGACTGCTTTCCTTCACTAATGTCTGGAAAATCGGGAACATGTTGATTCGGAGTGACGCTGGAAAAACGAATCCATGAGTTTGTTTCTTCCAGAGTCCATATTATAATAAATCCTTATTATCAGTTAGCGGCGGCCCGATTAAGGCTTCAAAAGCCTTTGATGGATTCAAAATGCTGCAGCATTTCCTGGTAAATCTACACTACCATTAAAAAAAACCAAACGTATAAAGCTCTAAACAACCAGAATCCATTGTATCTCGAAGAAGTGTCTGCTGACCGGAGGTTCCCGGGTTTTCTAAAAGTGGAACTGGGAGGCGGAGTTTCAGCTCTCGGGTTCTTCTCACGAGGAACCGAGTCCCGGCTTCAGGTCAGCGAGGCTGAAACAGTCTCGACTTCGCAGGTCAGGATGAAGACTGAAGCTGAAAATCGAGCTGCTTCAGGCCTTTTTTTCTACCGAAGCTGCTAAAACCAAAATCAGGGTGTTAAAAACCTGCGGCCCTGGGGGGGCCACGGTAGGGCCGGGGGCCACAGCAGAGCTAAAAGCATCGAACTCTAATTGCAATTGTTGTTTTTCTTCCCTCATCCTCTTTGGTACTTTTATCTGAGTCCCTGACTGGGACCCCAATGGGTGAGCTATGGGAGTGTTTGCTAGTAGTTACCCCTCCTGACCCCCCCTCCCCCCCCCTCCCCACTCCTGGCATCCACCGCATGCCTCCGACGGAGTCGCTGGGATTCCCGACGTGCTCAGGCTGAGCGGGAGCCGTTAAACGTGCAGACGTGTGTCATTTCTCCCGGCGCCTCGCGGCTCCTGTCAACAACCTTCACTTCTTCTTTTTCCTTTCCTGGATCACGACTTTGACCTTTGACCCTCCGTCCATTTGGACACGTGCTTCACACACACACACACACACACACACAAGTAAAAACACACAAAGATGACGTGGTGAACCTGCAAACATCGGGAGTGAAACGGCTCCACTAAAGCTCCAGCAAATATGAGATTCACTGTCGCTTTTTTCACTGTAAAAACAACAAAACTATCAGAATCAACAGTGAAATACTGTAAAATCTAAAATAGCATAGGATCGCATTGAATAAGAGTAAATCAAGAAACAGCACGTAACTATAACTTTTACCAATAAAGCATGTAGAGAAATAATGTTTTTTTAATATGAAAAAAAAAATATTGGTCGAATAATAGGAAAATCCTGTAATAGTACAAGTAAACAATTACCGTAAAAGTGACAGTATCAATACCAATTTGCAAATTATGCTCATGTGTATTTTTAAACTCATGAATCACAAGCAAGATGTAAAAAATATTTTAGTTTATGTAGATTCAACTGAAAATTATTATTATTATGTGTTGTAGTTTTCCTAGTGGCCACCAGGTGGCGCCCGTGTATCGTTTTACTTTTACCACGCTGCTCAACTCAAACTGTTTATTGTTCGTTGCTTTCTTTTTCATAAATTCACGTTATTTCAGTCACATTCATGATAAGATACGTGCGCTGATTTGTACTTTAATCTCTGCTGATGTTTTATTTCTCATTTTAACCTCCACCTGATCTTATTTTACACATATTTAAGGCTTTAAAACAAAAATGATAAAAGAAACGACAAGAAGTCGTCAGAAATGATGGTTCCTCTGTGTGAATTTAATATTATTATTATTTTTAATGATTAAAAAACGTCATCATTAGGTGAAGTCTGTGTTCTTTTTTTGAAATCTCGAAATACATTTACATATTTATTATCTTGGTATAAATCTAGGGACGCAGATGAAACCATAATTGGTGTTTTCTGATTCCTGGGTTAAAAAAGAAAACAAAATCTTTTGTTAAAAATGAATAAAAACCTGTTTTGGAGAAGTGAAGGGGAACACAGACTGATAAATTCTTTTATTTTAATTATATTGTCTGAAGTATTAATAATAATAATAATAACTCGATTTAAAAAAAAGATCGAATTAAAAAAGATGTTTTAACAATATTACTCTATTGATAATGTTAATATTAGAATTGTAGTAATTCTTTCATGGCTCAGAACAAATATTTGGCCCAAATTACTATTATTATTTGTGTTTGAGGAAGAAATCCAGGAGAGCAGGGTTGAAAATAAAGCTATTTTATTGTCAATGCATTCAACATGATTAGATAAACTATGAAGTAAATTTCCGCCAAAAGGAGAAAAAAAACAAAAAAAAAAAAAAAAACACAAACTATTCCCCACTGACACAAAATATTACACCTCGTATTTCAAATGAAAGAAATTATTTACAATTTCACGTATAGACTTCATCTTAAAATCAATATGGTTTAAATATTACATGCACTCTGAATCATAGTGAGTCGTTCTGCCCCCGTCGTCATCATCATCATCATCATCATCATCATCATCATCATCATCATCCACACCAGAAAAAACACAAGCTTGGTCTGCTGCGAAGCCCGACGCCAGACTACATTTGGAATTCCTCTGTAATTATTATATTTACACGTTATAAAATACAATTTACTGTACATTTACACATAATCTTAATTCTTCCTTATTCGAAAACGACAAAAAAAAAAAAAAAAGTGGAAAAAAACCAAACAAACTTAGAAGTGCTTTTTATAAATAGATTCATTTGTGAAGTCAAATCGCGGATTGCATACACCCAGAACATGAGAGTCTGTACAGGAGGGGGGGTGGAGGGGGGGGAGGGGGAGGGGGGGGGGGGGGCGTAAATGTAAACCGAGCGACGAGGAATTCGAAGATTGTAGTTCAAAAACAAGTGCAAAAAAAAAAAAGTGTCTGAACGCTTCCGCCGTAGATCCGGGTGTGGGGTTAGGGGGAGAAAGGGGTGGGGTGGGGTTGGGGGGGAGGGGCTTAAAAAATCCCCGCCCACTCAGTTGTGGGAGGTCATGTGACGGGACAGGTGGTGCCGCTCGCGGAAGGACTCGTTGCAAATGGGGCACTTGAGCTTCTCCTCGCGCCGCCGCTTCACCAGCGGCTCCATGGCGAACTCCTTCTTGTGGTGCGAGCGCATGTGGTACACCAGGTCCGACGTCATGCGGAAGGAGGCGTTGCACTTGGCGCACCAGTTCTGGGCGGGCAGGCAGAGCGAGGTGAAGGAGGGCGGCAGCAGGGTGAGCGCCGACGGCATCTGCAGCTGGATGGGGCCCGAGCTCTTGGGCCAGAAGGCGGTGGCGTAGACGAACGGGCTCTGCTGCTTGGCCGCCATGGCGCCCGGCACGGGGCAGTTGGCGCCCAGCTCGGCGCCCTGCAGCTTGGCGGCGAGGTGGTCGGCCTGGTAGAGTCTGCTGGAGGAGATGGTGTCGCCCACCACCGGGTGGCAGTCCAGCAGCTTGGGCGGCATGACCAGCGGGGAGATCTGCGAGAAGGAGCGGGACGGCTGGCTGAAGGCGCTCTTCCTCTCGCCGCCGCCGCCCTGCTGGCCGACGGACGTGAAGGCGCTGCCCAGGGGCGAGGCCTGGGGCGGCTGCGTCTCCGACAGCACCTGCCGGATGTTCAGGTGCTTCTCCGGCCGCCCGCCGCCGCCGCCGCCGCCGCCGCCGCCCTCCTTGTTCTCCGAGTTGGCGCTCCCGAGGTTCTTGCCGTGGTGCTTGAGGTTCTGCGGCGACTTCTTGACCTCGGTGAAGGCGCTGCGCTTGGCCTCGCCGAGCTCCGCGGGGCCCTGCGGCGAGAAGGACCGGCGGTTCTCCTCCAGGCCGTACACGCCCCGGTAGTTCTGCGCCGAGGTGGCTAGCTCGTCCTTCGACTTGGTCGGCGGGAGGCCGCCGCCGGCCGCCACCGCCGCCGCCACCCGGCGCTCCGTCCCCTCCACCTCCAGGAACTTCCTCTTGCCCGAGCTCTCGCTGCAGATCTCCGCCTCCCTGTCGCTCGGCGGACTCGTCCGGCTGTTCTCCAGGTCCCGGGCCAGGTTGTGGAAGTCCGTGGACGGCTTGCTGGCGGAGTCCTGCTGCTGCGCCGCGCCGCCCGGCTTGGGGCTGGTCCTGGGCGGCGTGGCGTTCCGCCGCTCCGCCGCGCCCGCCTCCTTGCCGGGCTCCTCGTCCGGCCCGGCGATGCTCTGCAGTCTCTTGGTGCAGCGGAAGCGCAGGTGCGCCAGGAAGGGGAACTCGAACTGGAAGCGCTGGC
Source organism: Blennius ocellaris (assembly GCF_963422515.1). Classification (NCBI taxonomy): domain Eukaryota; kingdom Metazoa; phylum Chordata; class Actinopteri; order Blenniiformes; family Blenniidae; genus Blennius; species Blennius ocellaris. The sequence goes on along the minus strand of NC_137656.1, from coordinate 1,487,053 downwards.
TGCAGTCGGGGCAGGAGTGCGGCGTGGAGCCTGAAGGGAAGAGGAAGGAAGGGACAACAAGGGGCGTTGGAATCAATCCCGTTTTTGCTATTTGCCCCACCCTCCCCCTACCACCCCCAACGCCCGCGGAGACTTACTACGGTCCCCGTCTGCGCCGCCGCCTCACCTTTGCTCTTGGCCGGCGCCCGGCTGGCGCTGAGCAGCAGCAGGTCCACCAGGTCCTTGCCGTACCACACCAGCAGCTCCTCGTCCTTCTCGATGCGGCGCAGCGAGCGGTAGAACAGCTGGCCGTTCTTCACGTAGGCCTCCAGGTTCTGCTCCTCCTTGTCCCGGGCCGACTGGACCAGCCGGAGCCACATCAGGCCCTCCGACGTGCTGTTGGCCGCCGAGGTGTCCACCTGGCGCACACACACACACACACACACACACACGCACACACACACACACTTTTAACTTCCTGGTTCATCTCCCGCTAATAATCCGATGAATTTGTGGACACGTCGGGTTACAAACGTCGTCACTGGACACGTTTTACTCAGTTGTGCAGTGGGATTCTAGCATCTGGTGACATATAGATCTGTTCTGTTTTTATAGCTCTATTCTATTATCTATCATAGATCTGTTCTGTTTTTATAGCTCTATTCTGTGTATATAGGTCTATTCTATTATCTATCATAGATCTATCCTGTTTTTATAGATCTATTCTATTATCTATCATAGATCTATGCTGTTTTTATAGATCTATTCTATTATCTATCAAAGATCTATTCTGTTTTTATAGATCTATTCTGTTTTATAGGTCTATTCTGTTTATATAGGTCTATTCTATTAGCTATCATAGATCTATCCTGTTTTTATAGATCTATTCTATTGTCTATCAAAGATCTATTCTGTTTTTATAGATCTATTCTGTTTTATAGGTCTATTCTGTTTATATAGGTCTATTCTATTATCTATCATGGATCTATCCTGTTTTTATAGATCTATTCTATTATCTATCAAAGATCTATTCTGTTTTTATAGATCTATTCTGTTTATATAGGTCTATTCTATTATCTATCATAGATCTATCCTGTTTTTATAGATCTATTCTATTATCTATCAAAGATCTATTCTGTTTTTATAGGTCTATTCTATTATCTATCATAGATCTATCCTGTTTTTATAGATCTATTCTATTATCTATCAAAGATCTATTCTGTTTTTATAGATCTACTCTGTTTTTATAGGTCTATTCTATTATCTATGATGGATCTATTCTGTTTTTATAGGTCTATTCTATTATCTATCATAGATCTATTCTGATTTTATAGCTCTATTCTGTTTTTATAGATTATTTGTCTATATTAGTGGTTCTTGCGGCTGTCAGTCATTTAAATTGATATATATATATATATATATATATATACATATATAATATATCAATTTAATGTATATTATATATATATATATATGTGTGTGGGTGTGTGTGTGTGTGTGTGTGTGTGTGTGTGTGTGTGTGTGTGTGTGTGTGTGTGTGTGTGTGTGTGTGTGTGGTTTTGTCGGTGTTTGAATGCCACAGTAATGAACTCCCTGGGCTTCAGGGTTCTAAACGGTGACCAGACTTCACTTCTCCTCCACTGGGAGCGATTTCACTTCATGTCTTGCTCAAGAGACACTTGGACATATGGACGGGAATCGAACCCACAGCCTGGACCTGCTCTGCCACCTGAGCCACGTGGGAACAATTACATGTCAGGATCTTTTTTATTATTATTATTATTATTTTAATCTAAAATTTTAAACTGGTGTGTTTTTTAAACCAGGCCACCTTTAAATAAAGATTATTGCAACTTTTGATAAAAAGACTGATTTCATATAGAGAAAAAAAGATGTTTTCTTTGAAATATAAATACATTTACCATTATTTAAAGGTTCTTGGTTTATTCACAGGAAAATGAAAAACCCCAAACTGGATTTTCCTTTTATTTTTTAAATTTCTCCTCTTTTTTGTTGGATTTATCCAGATCAAGAAGAAGAAGAGAAAAAAAGGGGTCTTTTAAATACTGAGATTAAATGAAATGCGGTAGATACGATTATGTGCAGAAGAAGAAACTATTAGGACCCAGCGAATATTCCCGACGAGAAATCCAGAAGGTTTATTTTTTTTCTTTTTAATAATCCAGATTTATCCAGGGAATCGGCCTAAACAGATGGATTAAAATATATGATATATGTTAAGAGTGGCCGAATTATTATGATTAATATTTGTACTTTATTTGTGTTGTATTAAATCCCTTCTTCATCCTTCAGGTCTGCGCGTCACAGAAAAGGGTCGCAGGTAAATAAGAAATACAATTAAAAAAAAAAAAAAGACGCTCTTTGCAGATTATAATCCAGCTTCCGGGGGGAGGTGGACTCACCCTGAAGATGTAGGGCGCGGTGCGCTTGTCGGTGGACTTGAGGGCGACGAAGGCGATGCTGTCGTACAGCGACGTGTGGCTCAGGACGCACGGGCCGAAGATGGCGTTCTCCGGGATGTCGCACGTCGTGTACACGCTGGTGAAGATGTCCGTGAGACACTGCTGCACCGCCTTGGCGTCCCCGTCCCACACCAACTTCTGAGAGCTGGACTCCTCCATTTGGCCCCTGCGGAGCGAGACGCGACGCGTCAGAGAAAAGACGCGCGTAATAAAACAAAACCCAAAATAAAAAAAAACAAAAACACCAGAAAGTAACGCACTTTCTTTATTCTCCACTAATGTAACGGAGTAATCGGGCTGCGTGTCACCCCAGTAAACGTTTTTTTTTGTTTAATGTCCCGCTGAGGGGAAATAAATCTGCCCTCCATAGATTGAAGCAGCTGTCGGGGGGGGGGGTCGCTTCTCTTGATTCATTCATTCATTCCAACAAATAACTTCACAATTTACAAATTCATAAAGTCAATAACTTCATGACAATTTCACCTTCGGCTCCAGTCCAACGTGAGAACCACAGTTATATTATCCTGGCACATTAAAAAAACACAGAATACTGCGAGAATGTATCAATAATAATAATAATAATAATAATAATAATATTATTAATAATAATAATACAAGTAAATATAATTAGAAAACTGGGCCTGTGTCTGTCTGTTCTCTATATTAGCAGCATTTATGAATAAAAAAAAACCTTGAAATCATCTTGTATTAAACAAAATCTAATCAAGCTCATGCTTCAAACATAATATAACATATTAAACTGCTATTCCGTCTTTTATGCCTCACGTTTGTTTTAAAAGGAAATTGCATGGCAGCGTCGTCTTTTTTTAAAAAATGTTGCGTGTTTTTTCCTCACGCGAAGCACTTTGTGCGACATGTGCTGTTGTTTTTTTTTTTAAATTATACACAACCCGCCGGTTCCTCTCTGGTCTAAAACAAAAAAAAGCCCTGGACGGTCTGGAGGCTCCGGGTTTATTGTCCGGTCGCTTTTTTTTTTGTTTTGTTTTTCCTTCCAGCCGGACTGTCAAAGTCAGTGATTTCATGTCAGCCAACCTTTTCTCTCCTTCCGACAAGCGGCAGCGTATGTCGCCTCATTTCCATAATCCACCACTTTCTCCTTTGAGACTGTAATTAAAGCAGCACGACCAGTTAATTATTTCTTTTCTTGCGAACGCGCTCCGCCGGCTGCGGCTCCTCGTCCCCCGGACGCAAACGCCGCGCCGAACTGCGCGCAAAGCGGCTCCCGACGCACATGATCTCAGCCTTAATTAGCCAGAACGGACGTTTTGTAAGTCAATAATGATTCATAAAATAAATTTTAAAAAGCCTCGTGGTTTTTTTTTGATCTCTCTCAAATCAAACGATTATTCCCAAATATTTTTTTTTTTTTTTTTTAAAAAGGGGAATTTGCGCAAATGTGTTATCGGCTGTAATCCTGGGGGTGTCCAACGTGAGGCTGGGGGGGCCAAAAGCAGACTGGACGAGCTTGAAAGTGTAAAAAAAAAACAAAAAACCAAAAAAGCCAGCAATTAGCAATAAGAGCAGTGGAAATCAGGTTGTCCACAAATGCCAGAAAAGACGCATTAAACGGGAACATTTGAAGGATAAAGCGTCTTTACTGACACTATAATAGAATGAAGCGATGTTTGTCTCTGGTTCGGCCCAGTTCGGCCCAGAAGGTGGCCCAGTGGGGCCTCGGAACCGAACCAGTCCTGCTTTAATCGAAAAATAATCATAAAAAAGTAGTGAGTGAGGATTTATTAAACGTTTAACATGTCAAATGGGCCAGAAAAAGCAGCCTGACGCCTGGAAAGTGATTTATAGTTTGACACGTTATGACGCAAAACCTCCACCAACGATCATCACTGTGCAGATTTATAAAATAACCTTTAGATCGTCGAAGGCAGAAACTGTCAGTCTGTTTAAAGTTAAATAGACGGAGGGACTCGGTGATCCGGTGAGGATGAGGATGAGGGTGAGGATGAGGATGCTGTTAACCGGAGAGCCGTTCACGAACTGGACGCGCAGGGAAAAAAAAACCCCGCTCCTCTTGTGTTTTTTTAAGGTCAATTCTCTCACTTTTTGTTTGCGGTTGTTTCAGTGGAAACAGAGATGTTGTTAAAAGTAACCTTGGACCGCGAGGCGCCTCGTGCGCAACGTTTTTTTTTTTTTTTTTTTTTATAAGCGCACGGAGCCGCGGACACCGGCAGCCGCTCCATGTGCGACAAAACGCCGGGAACACCGCAAGAACGGCGCGCCGCTGACCGCGCGCTCATAGTGCGCACGGCAATAAACCGGGTCGCTCGTTGAAACCCGGTTCGGGTGGGGGTGGAGGGGGGGGGGGGGTGTAGTGGGAGGGGATGGTGGTGGTGGAGGGGTGTGTGTGTGTGTGTGTGTGTGTGTGGGGGGGGGGGTTACGGAACCCATCTGCCACACCAGCAGCGCCGCGCTGGAAAACTGCGCTAAAATATATAGATATATAGAAAGAAAAACAACCAAAACATCTGCGCTATTTCTTTTCTCTGTCTCTTCTTGCGCCACTTTCAGGGAAAAAACCCGTCACCACGTCCGAATGTGACCAGAACCTACCTTTCAGTCGACGAGGACGAACAATAATCCACAACAGCTTGAGAGCGACGCTTGTGAATCCAAACCGCCCCGGACACACACACACACTCACTCACACACACACGGAAAAAAACCACCAAAAAACCCACCAAAAAAAAAAAAAAGGGTAAAAAAAAATAGAATGAAGAAGCTCCGAACCGGGACGTGATGGAGGTTTTTTTTTTTTTTTTGGTTTTGGTTTGTTTCTTTGCGGAGGTGCTTGCTGCGCTCGGCGGCTCCCTCTCCCCAGCCCGGGCAGTGTCAGTACATCCCCGCGGCGCAGAGACGGTCAGCGGGCTGCTGCGGGCTCCTCTGGACGGGGACGCGGAGACACGGAGGGACGGAGGAGACAGGCGTGCAGATGGGGCCCGGCGCTCTGGCTGACTGGCACGCCGACACCGACACACACTTTTTGTTTGCGGCACATAATCTACCCAATGAGGCGTGTCGCTGCGCGTCTCCTCCCTTTAACTCTTCACTGGCCGACTGTCATCTGATGGGATTTATAGACGAGCCGT
>NC_137656.1:1461466-1476466 GCF_963422515.1 Blennius ocellaris | reverse complement strand
GGCGGAAGACGAGGCGTTTCCCCGACTACGTAATTCGAGGGACTCCAGAGGAATTACGCGATGCTATCCAATCAGAATGCACGTTTTCCAGGTAAGACGCAGCGTCACTGACCAGAGTGCAGATCGGGAATCCAGAAGAAAATAGCGGCCGCGATTGGCGTCAAGCATTTTCCCATGTTATCATCGGCGTTCACGCGAGAATCACATGATCGCGCTCTCCGGGTGAGAATTGGCAACACCCTGCGGTGGCGTGATCCGTTGACGATAGTAAGTCTTGTTTGCCGGAAAAACGTCAAAATATCCCCAAAAAACCACGAGACCATTCGGGCAAACTGGGTAGATGATTCTCTTGCCCGAGCAAAGCTTTTACTAGCCCCGAACGTTCGGGCAAGCCTTAATGTTGAGCCCTGGTCTTGGACGAGTTTCCATTAAGAAGCACCTCCCTCTTGGACGACCTGGTGACCTTACACTCTGTCCGACCAGTGAAGGGAAGCTACAGCTGGTTGGCGTTACCATACAAAGCCTTGTCACCCGGGCTCTTCGTCAGGCCCAGACACCAGAGCTTCCTCCGCCCTCTGCACTCGATTCAGGTCCACATTGGCCAGAGGAGTCTTGGCAGGATTCCGTGCTGATAGAGAGCCATGCCTTGAACTCCCCAGCGAGGCCTGACTTGTCCACTGCTGATTCAGCAGATTTTCAGTTCTGGTTGCTTGGCCTGGCCCGCTGCCGTGTCTCTCAGGGGACATCAAAGATCTTTGCAAGGCTCCTTTGAAGTTTGTCCTTTGACTCTCCCCTTCCTTCGGACCAGGGATCTGGGTTCTTGACCACATCGTGAACCTTCATGAACCAGCTGCATCTCGTCACCGATGCTGCTGTGACCGTTGAATCATCCATGGCGACTCGTATCGGGGGTTACCGTCCACCAGGTTTAGACAGAGGGCCTCTACGTTCTATCCATACGCATCGGCAAGGTCTCGTCAAATGACTGACGGGTTTCCTCGGTTTTTCTCCAACGTCGGAAGTCCTCAGGAGACATTCGATCGGCCGGTTTGCAAGAATCTTAAAGAAGATTCTTTCTTCCACACTATAAGTTGAACGACGGTACGGAATTGCATGATGTCACTGGTATTCTCCTCCTTGGTATCCGGACACCTTCCCACCTTCTTTTTTTTTTTTTTTTCAGGATTCTGATTGACTATCACGACTTCATGCTTCTTGCTACACTGCCCCCTACAGGTTTGGCTGCTCATAGCAGCTTTGAACCAGCTGTATTTGTGGCTCAGTGTAAATAAAGATATATTTTTTTTAAACATAGAGAGGGAAATATCAGTTTTTTTTATGTTTTAAAAACTGGGTATGTGTAAATGTGGCCTCACACTGTAAACAGGATTCTACACTGTGATTGTTGAATTGAGTATTGCAGCCACCCCGAGGCACACCTGTGCAGTTATCATGCTGAGTCATCAACATCTGGATGTGCCACACCTGCGAGGCGGGATGGATCATCTCGGCTCACGAACACAGATCGAGACAAATCTGTCAACGATATTTGAGAAAAATCCGTCTTTTGTGTTTCTGGAAAATGTTTTTACATCTGTGAGTTCAGCTCATGAAAAATGGGAGCAAAAACAAAAGTGTTGCGTTTATATTTTTGTTTAGTTTATATTAGATGACATTCTTATTCCAGATGTTTGCATATATGATGCTCAATTTTTTTTAACACAAAAATATGTAAAATAGTCAAATATTAGAAGAAGGGGTAGAAGAAGTTTTTATTTCTTCCTACCCTTTTAATAGGCACGTTAAATACATTAAATATGGAGCGTGTGGTATATATTTTCTCTGAATATATTTTCATAAGATATCATTTTTTTATTTATATTGTCATATTATCAGTTTGAATATATTTTATTTATTTATGTTATATTATCATTGACATATGATTGTGTATACACACACACACACACACACACACACACACACACACACACACACATATGTGTGTGTGTGTGTGTGTGTGTGTGTGTATATATATATATATACACACACACACACACACGTGTGTATATAGAATACACATATATTTATCTATGTATGAAATTGATTGCAAGTGTGAGTGAAGTGCTTTATGCCTGGAGTTAATAATAATAATAGTAATAATAACAATAACAATAGTAATAATAATAATAATAATAATAATAATAATAAAAATTAATAACAATAAAATACTACTAATATAATACAAATTAATAATAATAAAACATAATACTACTAATAATAACAATAATAATAATATTAATAATAATAATAATAATAATAATACAAATTAATAATAATAAAACATAATACTACTAATAATAACAACAATAATAATATTAATAATAATAATAATAATAATAATACAAATTAATAATAATAAAACATAATACTACTAATAATAACAATAATAACAATAATAATAATAATAATAATAATAATAATAATAATAATAATAATAGTAATAATAATAATAGTATAAAGAAAAACACAGTCCACCTGTAAAGATGAAGAAGTGGTGATAACAGTGAGGAGGAGTCACTGCAAACCTTCCAGACTCTTCCCAAAAGAGGAGGAGGAACAAGAAGAGGAAAAGAGGAAGAGGAGGAGGAACAAGGAGAGGAAAAGAGGAAGAGGCTGCAAGTTCAAGACAATCATCAAAAAAGGAAGTATGCAGGCGTTCATCTTGTGTTTGTGTGAGAGAAATGATCTCTTTAAAGGAGTGACTCCAGGAAACAAAAAAGAGAGGCAGAGGAAGAAGAAGGGTTCTCAGTATGAAACCCGATTAAAAAAAAAAAAAGTGGTAATTATCAAACCCGAGACGTAAAAACAAGTGAAGGAGTGAGTGTGTGTGATGCTGAGCCTGTGGAATGAGGAAGGCAGTTTGTGTGACTGATGCTGATCTGGCTGCTTAGTAATCGAGTGCATGTAGGATGTGCTTTGATAGAATGAAGTCATACAGGGAACATTTTTATTTTTTTATTTTTTTATTTTTTTAAAGCAGACCTGAGACCTGTGCTCTTCTGGACGCAGTGTAATTATTCAAAATCCAAATAAGACGGGACGAGCCACGGGGACAATATTATCGGTGTCCAAGAATCGTCAGCCGGGCTTGTACGTCGTGAACTCAGATGAAAGGACTTTGACACACATCAAAGCTTTTAAGACGGACGGCCACACGAGGAAAAGTACGTTTTGAAATTAACGCTTTTTAATCCCACGTGGCCAATAAAGTTAACTCGTCTGGATGGACTTCAAATAGATCCCGGTGTGTGTGTGTGTGTGTGTGTGTGGGGGGGGTTGGGGGGGGTATAAAAAATGGAAGGAAAATGAAGGAAGGATGGAAAATGTGAAAAAAAAGTAAAGAAAACACAGGGGAAAAGGGAAAAACTGGGAAGGAATGAATTAATAACGAGCCACTTTTATACCGGATCCAGTGATTATACAAATGGGGGAAACGGCCAAAAAATATTCTGTATGGCATATGGCACTTCAGCTGCCATATGTGCCAGTTTTCACAAAAATTGGCAATGATGTCCACGATGGTCAGTACTAACTGCCAAAAACACAGCAAGGCCTGGAGAGGGGGGCGGGGGGTGGGGAGGGGGGGGTGGAGTAATGCTTCAATAGCTTTGTTGGCCAGCTTGGACTCCTCTCTTCACAGCTTCTGCTGCTCCAACTACAAAGGAACGAGGGACGGAAAGCAGGAAGGACAGACGAGAGGAAGAAAGAGGAGAGTGAGTCGGGTTCAAACCCCGATCAGAGGATCTCCTCCTGCACGCCCGGGGTCACGTCGCTCGGCCACTTGTTTGGAGGGACGACTGAAAACACGGGTCTGCAGCCTTGACCGCCGACGGCAGACTTTACACCAAATCTAAAAATAAAATAAAAATAAACATAAAAAATCTTTAAAACCTTTAAAATCAGCTCCTGAAAACAACCCCCCCCCCCCAATAAAACGATGTCTTGTGTTATATTTATGGTTTGTAACGATACTAGTAGTAAATATTTTGATTTGGTTTGCATTTTCAATGACTTTTAATCATTATTTATTTATTTATCTATCTATTTATTTATTTATGTATTTTATTGTTTTATTTATTTACTTATTTACCTACTTATTTACTTACTTATTTATTATGCTAAGTGAAAATTCCTCTATTTGATGCATATTTATTTATTTATTTATTTATTTACTTACTTATTTATTATGCTATGTAAAAATTCCTCTATTTGATACATATTTATTTATTTATTTATTTATTTATTTATTTATTTATTCATTGATTTATTTATTTATTCATTTATTTATTCAATCATTCATTCATTCATTGAATATGTGAGGTCATTTCTACTTTTTTAGCTATTTCTACTGTATTAGTTGCTGAACACATTTGAACTTTTTTTTAAATGATCATTTTAGCAATTTTAGCAATTTCAATTTCAGAATTTGGCGGTTTTGCCTTTTTTTTTTTCCCTTCCTATATCAAATGGATTATGTCCTTCATGGACGTTTGTCCAGCACCAGCTGTGAGACACACGTCCTTTTGGGGGATGTTTCATTCTTGTTCTCATCCGTCGACCTCGTTTGTTTCTAACCGTTGTGATGAGAAAGAAAACACTTTCATACAGTTTTCAAACTCTGATCCTCCTGGAATTTGAACGTCGAGTGCAAACGGACACTGAGAATATCCGTTTCTGACCGTCTCTCATCCAGATGTTGACACTGGAGTTTGAAGGTTTTCTTTATTTTATTTTACTTTTTTAAATTTAGGTGCTCTGCTGCTTCGTTATTGGCTGGTTTGAGACTCAGCATGACTTCGGTCGCCTCCATTTGTTGGGCTTTGTAGAGCGATTGTCATCCCGACTGGATGGTTGCGAGTTCGAGTCCCAAATGACTCCCAATGAATTGACAGAGCCTTGTTTTTTTTCACCTCACTTTAGTTTTTTATTGATTTTTCTTCTCACGTTTCCAAAACAAACTGAACAGTTGATCCTGGAGTTGAGCTTAGTTCTTCCATCGTGTGTATTTCCTGTACGACGTCCGTCTGTATGGTACACAAAGTACCACACAGGAAGTCATATCTTAATTTATGCTGCAGCGTTTTACGCCCAGTTGCCCAAAACATCTGTATCTTCCAAAATACACACACAAGGCCTGTATCGACTGCACGGTGTTTAATTAATGACAAAAAGCTGCTCACGCAGTTGAGAGGCGCTACACATGAGTATATAGGTGAAATCCATTCAGTATCTATCAAAGGAAGCAGCGACTTTAATCACGTAGGTAATCTTTTCAGGTAAGAAACATCTGGACTTGATCTTATCTTCCAGCCAAGTTTTATTTGCAGAGCACATTTAGTACAACCGCCAAGGTCCAGTGATTAAAAGCAAGGCCACGATATTACACTGTTAAATTAGTGTTCTAATGGAAACGATTCCACAGACGGGGGCGGAGCCACGGGAAAAAAAATCTCTATATTTGGTCTGGATCTTAGAACATCAAAGACCCTTTGATTTGCTGACCTCAATGATGAAGCGGGAGAATGAAGGCGTCTAAACTCGGATAAATGACTTTTAAACTGTGTCGTCCTGTGAGGACCAGAGTAAACACGAAGCCAACTCTTCCCTCTGAGTCCAAAAATAAAGTGACAAAACATTTCCATCCACCCAGAAAGTGAAGGCGGTTATGGAGGGGGGGGGGGGGGGGGGGGGGGGGTGTAGTAGTGCTTTTCCAACCCTGTGCCACCCTCGCTGCCACCTCCACCCCGGGCAAGCTGCCAGAGCGGCTGCGAGCCGAGCTGCCACGGCGAGGATCAGTGTTCCAGGTTCCCTCTGCCCTCCAGGCATCCTCCCGTACGCCGGCCACAGGAACACACTTCAGGGGAGCGGCGGGCGTCACTCGCCCCCCCCCCCCCACCCCCCCCCACCCCCACCCCCCCGGACCGGGGCGGCGTTCAAAACGCTCCGCTTGGCTTTGTGCTCGGCGTGGAGTTTAAATACTGGCACCGAGGCACCGACACGATTCTTCAACTCAGATGTCACTGGAGGTAACTTCGTGAAATACAAAAACAAAAAAAATTTTTTTGGGGGGGGGGATCTAAAACAATAAACACATCCGGCGGGGGGATGAGGGTCACGACTCCTGACACGTCTGGTGGGAGGGTGTTCCAGCATGTGAGAAGCGAATACGCACACTCAGCGCTTTCGCCGGGGCCGTGGTCCGTCGCACCTCGTCGCCCTGATCGTCACGGACAAGGCGCTGAGGTGCGTTCGGGGTCAGGAGGCCGTCGCCAAACGAAGGAGGCGGAGGTGAAATTGTCCTTTTTTGTGCTGAAGTTCACGGCTTCTTCCCGCAGTGAACTGAAACGACTCCCAAGGAGAGCGACGTGGCCGGGAGGAAGATCGTCTCCCCCCGAGAGGCCCGTGGCTCGTTTTTCTCCCGGGAAACGACTCCCGTCCCGGTAGGGAGGCGAAGTTCAGGCATCCCAACTCTTCCTCACTGATGAAGGTTACAGAGAAAATGGTTTTAATTAAGAGGGACACGATAAATATCCATATTTTATCCCAAAGAAGTCGGCTGAGGTTATATTTTCATCTGCATCTGTTTATTTATTTATTTATTCATTCATTCATTCATTCATCTATTCATCTATTTATTTATTTATTTATTTATTTATTTATTTATTTATTTATTTTATTTATTTATTTATTTATTTATTTATTTATTGATGTACTTATTAATCTGTCTATCTATTTATTTATTTACTTATTCATCCATCTATCTATTATTTATTTAAGTATTCATCTATTTATTTATTTATTTATGTATTTATTTATTTATTTATTTATTTATTTATTTATTTATTTATTTATTTATTTATTTATTTATTTATTTATTTATTTATTTATTTATTCATGATTTTTATGGATTGTATGCGTTGCATGTACTCTACCAACTTTTCGCAAAACAACTACTCGCCCGAATTGCATTAAATCTTCAGGGCCGATTTCGTCCTCGTCCGTGTCTCAGTCGATTACATTTTGGGACGTTAACGGCAAAACGTTTCCAAATAAACCCCCCTCCCCCAAAAAAACAGCAAAAAAAAAAATGTTTCACGCAAAGCGGACGATAGAGAGATTTTGGGATGTTAGCGGCTAACTGTTTCCAAAGAATCCCCAAAAGGCTGTGAAAAAATACATATAAATACATACAAAGCAGATGAGAGAGGCGCATCATAAAGGAGATCATAGGAGATCAGCGGCCTGTTGCCATGGAGACGCTCCCTGCTCGGTGTTTCACACAGTGATGTAGCTACCTGACCTAGCCAGTTAGCATCGCACATGAGCTAACGGCTATCATGCTGGCGATGCTACCTGACCTAGCCAGTTAGCATCGACATGAGCTAACGGCTATGCTAACTCATGCCCGCAAAAGAAAATGTGGCGTTGGCAAAGGCTCAAGGACACTTCGGCATCTTAATGCTGCTTCTTTAGCATTTGGATCGCTATTCTGTTCTATTGGATGGATGGATGGATGGATGGATTGATGGATGGATGGAGGGATGGATGGGTTTTTTTTCACATCGACCTCATGTGACCTAAGCAGGTAGACAAGCTGGATGATTGAAATTCTATTTGATTCTTCCATTAGATGACCTTCTGCATGGAGCAGTTTGCTCTCTCAGTAATCTGGATACAATCCAGATGTCAAGAAGAAACATCACTTTAAAAAAAACAAAAAAAACAACCCCAAAACAAACCCTGAACTCTAAAACTTCAAACCAGAAACTGTAACAGCGACTCGTCCTGACAGCGGACAAATATTTCATCGTACCCCGTTTTCCCTACTTGGACACTGTTGTGCCGTTTCACTGTGAATTTTAATTCCTGGATTCTGACTGTCGCTTCAAAGGTGAAAAAAAAAACAAAAACAAAACTCCTGTTTGAATGATGTCGAGGGCGATGATGAGCCGTTTGGACCGAGTGGAGGAGAGACGGACCTCGATGACGTTGACAAACACACCTAAACACCTCCAGGAGTGTGTGTGTGTGTGTGTGTGTGTGGGCCAGGGGACACAGCTGCTGTGGAGGGCGTCTGAGGTGTGTGTTTGGGGCTGTGTGGCCCCCCCCCCTCCTCACCCCCCCCCCATGCACTCCACCGGTGCATCAAAGCTTCCTTTCAGACACAAAAAACACACCGAGCCAGGAAACAGTTTGGGGATTTGGGGAGGAGATGAATGACTGACATCCTGGGGAACCGAATCAAAAACACAAAATAAATGCAGCGGGGACTCCTAAGGCGATGGCAGGGCCTGAGGAGGAGGAGGAGGAGGGGGAGGGGGGCAAGGGGGGAGTGGGGGGTGGGGGGCTTTTTTGGAATCCATCCAGGGAGGAATAGACTAAAAGATAAAGTCAAAAAAAAAAGAAAAAAAAGTGCTTGTTTCTGAGAGCTGACGACTTGTTTTGATAGCGACATGAAAGCGGCGTCTCCGAGGACGACCTCCGAGTTCGCCGGGTCCAGATGCACGCGGCCCCGGCGGCCCCCCCCCAAGCGGCCCCCCCCCCCCGACCCCCGGCGGCGGCGGCGCGGGCAACACAGATGTAGCCGGGTACAAAAAACACACTTCTGCAGCCACGACGTTGCTTTTTAGTTGCTTTTCACAGACACTCACGGAACAAATTAAACGTCGACCTCAAGCTGGTGGCGGATTTTAAAAGCTGAACGCTGTTTGTTTTAGTCGCAAGTCACAAGGCTTTTACTGTCATTTTTATTTTTTTTATCCCCTTTTTTGTTATAAGTGATATATAATTTAAGTTGTTTTAGCTATCTGGTATTATCTTTCTACTATAATATGTTTATTGTACTTTTATTCTACACTTTGCCCCCCCCCCCCCATCATAGTTTAATTTCCTTGTATTTCATCTTACTGTATACTTTGCTCCCCTTTGAACTCATTATACTTAATTATAGTCTATGATTTTTATCTTATTTTTTGTATTTTAGTCCTATTTTATTTTATTTGACTTATTATTACTTTCTACTATAAATACTTTTGGCCCTTACAGTTCTTGATAGTCATTGTATATAAGATTCCTCTATTCTTATCTGCACATTTCTTGTCTTTCCTACTCATGAGTCCTTAAGAGCAGAATGGAAGAAGTACATTTCTCCTTTGTGACATCATAAAGGCTTATCTTATCATATCTTATCTTATTTTCGATTATTTTAGGTTTATTTTTCGGCCTTTCTAGTCATTTGTCTACTTTCTACCCTATTTTGTCCTCGTTCTTTTTTTAAATTTCAGGAGTAATTGATATTGTTTCTACTGGTTCTGGTCGTTTCTAGACTTTCAGAACGACGGATAATGCGTAAAGTGTTAATTATCCCAGAATCTCCTGGGAGCTGGACGGAGGCTGAGGAGTTAAAAATCAGCCAATCAGAGGCTGATCAGTGAGCCGTGTCGCTACAGAGCCGGTCTGAAGCGATTCCAACATGTCCTCTGGATTCGGCCTCAACCTTTTAACCTCTGACCCCCGGTGGTACTCCTGGCTGACTGTAATTGAGAGATGAGGGGATGCACGCTCCGTCGATTGACCTCCAACCCCCCCCCCCCCCCCACGTTGCCTCTGGCGCCTTCTGAATCCCAGCTCATCACAGCACATTTACCTCGGGAGACGCCGTCCTCTCTGGACAATCTCCTAATTCGTGTCGCCTCTGTCTTTTCAGCCTGGTTGGTCTTTATGTAGTTTTCCTGTCGGGGGGGGGGGGGGGGGTAACCTTGAATAATAGAACAGGGTTTAATCATCGGACAACGGACATGTAGTTCCTATGACGAGTATCGAAACGTAGAAAAAGTGGACGTCGTCTCGACTTCAGTCTTCTGTATGTTTCCTCAGGTGTGTCGGGAGCAGGTCTGATAATCCGATGCTCTGGGATTGAGCTCCTGACACCCCACAGAACCCCCCTCCACCCCCCCTGCCTCCACCCACCCTCCACCCCCCCCCCCCCCCTCTCTTCTTGTGTTACGCTAACGTGACTTGAGGCCCAGAGACTGCGGCTCAATGTCCGGCTTCATATCGCGGAGATTGGCCCCCTCGACTTTACTGGTATTGTAAATGTGCCCGTTTAATCTGGCGCAGCGCCGGGACGCACATCCACCCTGCTCATTACTGTCAGCGCCTTCACAATTAGATCAGTGACCCTTTGGTAAATTAGAGCTTGACTGGAGAAGGAGGCTGGATTGATTGCCAGGAGGTATATATATATATATATGTATATATATATATATATGTATGCATGCTATCAGGGGGTTATTTGCCCACCGCCAATCGAAAGCTCTTATGCTAGCTTTGGCGAAAAACGGACGCCGCGGCCTCCTCGTCATGCGATGTGGCCGGTAATCGCATTAAAAGTTCACACAGGAAACCCCCCCCCCCCCCCCCCCCCCCCGACTGCAGAGCGGCGCTGCTCTCAGAGCGAGGCGATGTGGCCCCGGTGTGTACGGTGCTGGGACATGGCTCCAGGCTGCAGGGGTGGTGGGGGGGGGGGATGTTAGCTGATGGTCCTGTGAAGCCTGAGAGGCGGCTTCAGCAGAACAACATATCAACCGGACCCGTGCAGATTTCATCAAATAGCTCCACTCCCCCCCCCCCCCCCCCCCCCCCACACACACACACACTTTGGCGTGCGTGCAGATCAAGACAGTGAAAACTAGTTCAAACTGTTCGAATCGGTTTGAATTTATTTCAGCTGCTCCGGTGAAAAAGGAACCGGGGCCACATGTTGTGTCGGGATGAGAAAAAAAAAAAGATTCGGAAAACATTTAGAATATAATATCATACTGCCCTCAGGCTAAAAACACTTTTTTTTTGGGGGGGTGGGGGGGGAGGGGGGGGGGGGGCGCCACGGCTCCACAATGAGCCCGTTGGGATCATACGATGCTTTATTTAAAAAAAAAAAAAAGAGAGAGAAAAAAGAGAGAAGATCACCGGGAAACAAACTCTTTCATTTGTCATCTGACTTTTTTTTTTTATTAAAAAAAATGAATGAATGTCTGTAAAAAAATACATGTTTCTACTAACAGAAGACCAAAGCTTGATTTTTGATAGTTTTATATTATTATTATTATTATTGTTATTTTATTTGTATTTTTTTCATAAATGATACAAACTTGCCAAACGATGGTCACAACATACCAGGATGGACGTCACATAATGCATGTTGTTTTTACCCAATAAATTTTTTTCCTCAATTCATTAATTGTTTCAACCGCAACTTTTTGCCGTATCGTCATGTAAACAGTCGTCACAGACGATCAACCACATCTTCATTTCACACGTGTCAATACAACCTAAATGATTTGATCACATTTATCAGACAGGTTCCACTTCCCTTCATGTTTTCCTTCAGGTCAGACTGAAGTTAAACGTGGAGTTCCACAGGGTTCTGTCTTAGGACATACTTTTTTACATTCTCTCTCTCTCTCTCTCTCTCTTGTTTCTCTCAGTTCTTCTTGTTTACACAGTTCAATGATTTTTAATACGTCTTCCACCGTCCGGATTGGAACCCACAACCTTCTCACCAGGATATAATAGAACTGCTTTGTATTGGTCAAAACCAAACAAACCAAAAAATAAAAAGACTCAGTTTTGCTTTACATTGAGGAGAAGCAGTGAGAAAGAATTAAAATAGAAAAGTGTATGAACAAAGACAGCTCCTTTCTACTTGTTCAGTTATTAGAATAATAGAATCTTCCTGGAGGTAGACCTCGTGCTCGAGGGTAGAGAGGACGATCTAGATCGATGGAAAATCATATTACAAAGAAAAATGAAGGCCAGAATCTTTTCATACACTTGGGTGTTTGACTTCCTGTAGAGGAGAGTCTCACTGACTCGCCATAGGATTAGTGTTTGACATTACAAGAGTTTATTTTTGGCGGCGTCTTCACGCTACGTGTTTCATACATGAGTGTTACGATGGCGGTTCCCGCTGTGGAGGTGGAGGTGGGGGTGGGGTTGGGGGGGGGTGTGGGTGGGTGTAGCCCCCCGTTACTAATCTCCAGAGACACTGCAGCAAGTCTGACTCCCGAAGCTCCCGAACCCCGAGCAGGAAAAGGAGGCGAGAAGTTGATGGCGACTTGACGTTGTGGTTTGGCGACGAGGGCAGAGCGTGCTCCTGAAAATGGCAGCTGTCAGGAGATGTGACGCTGGGGGGGTGGGGGGTGGGGGGTGGGGGGATGGCAACCCCCCCCTCCCCCCCACCCCACCCCTGCAGCTCCAGCATGATGCCGTGGTCCGTCTGAGCCTCTGTCACATGCGTTCCACACTCCTGACTGTCAGAGGAAATGCAGACCGGCAAGCTTGTCAAGCTGAGTGAGGAAATATGTCTGTGCACAAAGTCAAGTGTGACTGCTGAGGGGAAGGTCTGAGTTTAAACCAGACGAGCCGGCCAGAGTGAAGGTACGCGACGCGAACGACCCGAAATATCGACGCGCAGACGTCGAGGCATACTTTGGGAAGGGCAAGGGCGTAAACGGGGACGTGAGACTACAGTCAAGACCTCACAAACGAGCGCTCCTCCAGAGATCTCCAGAGATATTCGGTGTCAAGGAAATGTCGTTTTGATCTCATAAAGAGTGATGTGAAATTTGGCGGTCCGAGTTTCAGGGATGACCTGCGTCGGCGCTTCTGGAACAGCTTTCGTAACCTTCAAAGTCTACGGTGCAGGAAACACCAGGATCTTTCTCAAAGCAATTCAGCCTTTAAGAAGCTGCTGTCCCACTTCATTTGTTAGACAAACTTCTGGACAATCGTGCAAAGGTTGTAGTGTGACGCCGTCTCTTCTTGCAAGAATAATGTCACAGAATTGTCTTAAACTTTTGAATCGCTCTCAGCCTGATTCTGTCTCTGAGGTTATTAGTTAGAAATTCTCCTGACATTCAGTTGAGGGTCTCAGTGAGCCGATCCCTCAAACAGTGTGTGAAAAAACACACTGGATTAACAGATTAATAATTAAAAAAAACCCATCTCATACTACAGAGTGCTCCATGGACACATCAAACACATAGATGACGTCGATCAGTAGAAAACAGGAAGGAAAAAGTGACTTTTAAGAAATGAAACAACGCAAAACAAAACATATTGAGACTGAGACAGACGTACACTTTAACCAAAGACATTATTGTCACTGTACAAACATTATATCAAGATAGAACGTGGCATGAGTGACCGTGTCAAATATGGCGTCAGGGCAAAGCAATGATTTATTTATCTATTTATTTATTTATCACGTTATAGTCGCGTGCTCTTTAGATATTTTCAGACCTCAATGACAAACCCTGGAAGTTTGAATTATGTCTCAAGTTTTCGCTTTACGCATCATTTCTCATTATAATCGACTCCCTTTCCTCCCGTTTGAAAAAAAATTGAATTCATTGAAGCTGTAATACAAACCAAGAAGTAAAGAAGAGAGGTACGTTACACTGCTGCTCAAACATCTGTCAATGAATCAACCGCCAGCACGCTAGAAACTGGAAGCTTTCGGTCGATCAACCAGTTTAAAGTACAGAACGTACAAACCGCAGAAACACGACTGAACGTAGTACCAGGGCTCCGAGACGTTGCTGGTTGACCAAGACGCTGGAGTTTGGTGTAGATTTTAAGAAAAACCTGCTGCGGTGAGGATCAACCCACCGCTGCTCGTGTCCAGTCTGAACCCTCGTCCACATGCCGGGCAGATACTTCCACTGGGTCCACGCAGATTCATGTGAGGCCAAGCCACCACCCCCCCTCCCCCACAACCCCTTAAAGCCATGAGCAAACAACAATGTGCCAGCAAGTTTTCTTCTAACGCCCGAAAAGTGCAAAGACTCCTGTGACAGGCTGGAAAAAACATTGGCAAGATGAACTGTGAACGCGGCGGCGGTTCTGCACGATGTTGCTCCAACTTGCCCCGGGGCACTTTGAACCGGGACTGCGGGAGGAAGCGGGGGAAGACGACCGCGGCTTCCAACTGGAGGTGACGAGCTCGGACGGATTATTTGTTGGCGACTTGACTGAGAAGCAAGGCTTGTGCACTTCCTTGCTCCTTCACCAAAAGTGTTTCCCCCCGAGGGACAGGGCGCTACGGGACCGTCATTAAGAGACGGGGCCCCCCGTTTATCGGCGCACCCATCAGTGTGGAGCCGCGCTGCAGCCTGACATGTGAAGCCATTTAAAAAAAAAAAAAAAAAAAAAAAGGCCCCCGTCCACTTTGGCTTCACACCAGCGGTTTTGTCTTTTGTCTCTCGTCTCTCGTGGCGCTCCACTTCTACCCGCCTCTTGAGGACTTATTGCGTTGGAACGCACAGGAGACGATCCACCAGCCACCACGGAAATTACATTTGCTATTGTCACAGCGGTCGTCATTACGGTTAATCATCACTCGGAGCCTCTGGAAGTCGTTATGACATGTGGGAGTGATTCATGCGGAGAGAAACTCTGGTACGGATGGAATGTAAGAGGTGGTGACTCGAACTTTGAGTTGTTCCCGTGTCATAATGATGAAATATCAGAAGGAGGCCAATATCAGTTCTATCATCCAGCCATCCATCCATGAGCGCGGTGCATTTCGCTCTGAATGGGTATGAACACGATCACACATGCGAGCATAAATCTTGGTTCAGACAACATTTCAAAAGTTACACAACAGGAAGCTCCACCGACACCGAGTCAGTCCAGAGACACGGGAAGCTTTAACTGACACGTTGAAGACCTCATGAATATGATTTGACATTACAGGGCCACCGGTCAACCATGAATGATGCTCTCTCGTTGTAATTCACTTGATGCCACTTCAAAACACAACGGTTCCACGGTAGTCTTTTTTTTTTTTTTTTTTTTTAACCGCATCTGATTCTGACTCCGATTTGGAGAAAGTGTCTCCGGACTGGCTGAATCCACAGAGGAATCGTCTGTCATCAT
>NC_137656.1:1418938-1461266 GCF_963422515.1 Blennius ocellaris | reverse complement strand
CTGAGCTTTGTGATCTTGAGTAAATACTGTGTTGTTGTTGTTGTTTTTCTCTCTTTTTTTAAACTTTTGATTTGCTGACGCCTCGCCAATTATCAATAATGACTCTTTATTTAATTATTTTTCTGATAAACAAATTGCCGTTGTGGCCGTGAAGGACCTTTGTAGGACAAAACACCATGTTCAGTCCTCAGGACGGGCGACGACCTGGCGACTTTAACCAGAGTGGATCTGAACGAGTCCCAGACGAGCTGCTCCTGTTAGGGTTATATAATATATAATATATAATATCGGGCTCGGGACGTCGGCGGCGTTTCGTCATCTCGTTTCGACGCTGATGTATTTACTCACTTTTTGAACTTGTTTATCTATTTCAAATAAATAAACAAGTAGTGAGTAAAAAAATATGGTTAACTAAAGAAACAGAAAACAAAAGTAGCAGGAAGAGGTAAATATATGTTTCTACTCCTCATCTCCAGCCTCTATCTATAGCTATATCTATATCTATATATCTACATCTCTATCTCTATATCTGTCTATCTATCTATCTATCTATCTATCTATCTATCTATCTATCTATCTATCTATCTATCTACATCTCTCTATATATATATCTATATCTATATATATATACTGCATATATACATGATAGATAGACAGATGTAGATATAGATATAAATATATAATATTAGTTGGTAAATTAGATAGATAGATAGATAGAGATAGATAGAGCGATAGATAGATAGATAGATAGAGCGATAGATAGATAGATAGATAGATATAGAGAGATAGATAGATATATAGATAGATACATAGATAGATAGATAGAGATAGATAGATATATAGAGAGATACATAGATAGATAGATAGAGATAGAGATAGATAGATAGAGATAGAGATAGATAGATAGATAGATAGATAATAGATAGATAGAGATAGAGATAGATAGATAGATAGATAGATAGATAGATAGATAGATAGATAGATAGATAGATAGATAGATAGATAGATAGATAGATAGATAGATAGATAGATAGATAGATAGATAGATAGATAGATATTTTATAACATGAACACAGGTTGTAAGTGATTCTACAGTCGTAGCTCCCTCTGACAGTCGCCCTCATACAGAAATACAAGTGATATTTCACTATAGTGTTGATAATAAGCAGAGATTCCTGCTCCAGTACTTAGAACTATAAAGTACATGGTTTCACTGGGGATCGTTTATTACCGCGTCTGTTCACTGGTACCGAGGCCGAGCCTCACATGGTTTGGTGCTAAAAGGCCGGCGCTCTCCTTTGTTGACTATCAGGGACGTTTACTGAACTCTTGTTGTTTGTCTCTGGAATAACTGCGCCGCCTCACCGCCCACATCAACAATTTCCTTGTTTTGTCTGATTTCTTCTGATTTTTTCTGCTCCAGGTCAAAAGTCATGTGGGAAATTGATGTGGCACAGTTATTGATTTATATTTTTCAAGTCACTGATTCGACATATAGAATTTCCCTGGTTCAACAATGTGAAATACGTGTGTGTGTGTGTGTGTTTTCTCTCTCTTTGTTTTGTTGGAGCCCCGGCTCAGGATTCACCAAGTTAGGCATCATATACTGAAACCAAACGGCATGCAAAAGAATTAACATTGTAATTAAAATCTAATTAGACTCTGATTTGCCAGGAAATTATACTCATGTGAGGCTGTTCTCTAGACTATTCAGATTTGATGAGGTGTGCGATGCTAATTATCTCACTGATATGGAGTTGAGCAACGGCGGCGTTTTCACAGCGAGGCAAAGCAAAACTAAATAGATTTACTTTGCGCGTGTAATCCAGCCTTAGTCGAAGCTGCGGGGTCCTTCTTTTATTTAATGAGGTAGAACTAGTGAATCTAGGCTGGATTTAAACAACAATCAGACGATACTTGTTTGGTTTTTTTATTCAATGTGGTCCATCGTCAGGTTTTTAAGAAACAAGATGAAGTGTCCTAAATTAAACGCAGGTTTGAACACTCTACTCTTAGTTCTACTTGAAATGATTGAAAATCACTGAATTCAAGCTGTTTTCATACAAGCAGTGATTTTTAAGACCCAAAGGCGAGACTGAACGTAGAACAGGTGAAAATCACACCTGAAGGAAGCATGTCGACAATTGAACGACCAGAAAAATCTAATCAATTCAAAACAAGATGATCATATCGACTTGTTGTGGCTGATCGTATCGACTTGTTGTGGCCGATCGTATCGTATCGACTTGTTGTGGCTGATCGTATCGACTTGTTGTGGCCGATCGTATCGTATCGACTTGTTGTGGCTGATCGTATCGACTTGTTGTGGCTGATCGTATCGACTTGTTGTGGCTGATCGTATCGACTTGTTGTGGCTGATCGTATCGACTTGTTGTGGCTGATCATATCGACTTGTTGTGGCTGATCGTATCATATCGACTTGTTGTGGCTGATCGTATCGTATCGACTTGTTGTGGCTGATCATATCGACTTGTTGTGGCTGATCGTATCATATCGACTTGTTGTGGCTGATCGTATCATATCGACTTGTTGTGGCTGATCGTATCATATCGACTTGTTGTGGCTGATCGTATCGTATCGACTTGTTGTGGCTGATCGGATCATATCGACTTGTTATGGCTGATCGTATCATATCGACTTGTTGTGGCTGATCGTATCGTATCGACTTGTTGTGGCTGATCGTATTGTATCGACTTGTTGTGGCTGATCGTATCATATCGACTTGTTGTGGCTGATCGTATCGTATCGACTTGTTGTGGCTGATCGTATCATATCAACTTGTTGTGGCTGATCGTATCGTATCGACTTGTTGTGGCTGATCGTATCGACTTGTTGTGGCTGATCGTATCATATCGACTTGTTGTGGCTGATCGTATCATATCGACTTGTTGTGGCTGATCGTAGCGACTTGTTGTGGCTGATCGTATTGACTTGTTGTGGCTGATCGTATCGTATCGACTTGTTGTGGCTGATCGTATCATATCGACTTGTTGTGGCTGATCGTATCGTATCGACTTGTTGTGGCTGATCGTATCGTATCGACTTGTTGTGGCTGATCGTATCGTATCGACTTGTTGTGGCTGATCGTATCGTATCGACTTGTTGTGGCTGATCGTATCGTATCGACTTGTTGTGGCTGATCGTATCGTATCGACTTGTTGTGGCTGATCGTATCAACTTGTTGTGGCTGATCGTATTGCAGTAATCCAAGCAACCCATTCCCATCCAGACCCCCCCTCCAGACCCCCCCCCCCCCCCCAAAAAAAAAAAGTTCTGGACACCAAACATTCTGTTAAACTCACAATCTTCAAAGCACAGAGGAACTCTCTTTATTTAGGGTCAAACTGTGACACAGCCAAAAGGAATTTACGAGACTTATTGTGCGTCTCCCATTTTAATCAATAAAACAGCATTTGACTATTATTACCTTTTTTTTTTTTTTTTTAATAAACTCACGAGAAGTCATTTCATTTGATACCTGGCTCAAGTGATGAAAGACGAGAGATTCCCTTTGAGGGGTAAATGACCACGAGGAGCATATTTCCATAGCGTTGGATATCGACCCTCGTGTTTCTGGCTCCGTTCGCCAGCGAAGACGTGAAACAACTCGTCCCCTCGACAGGCTGCGTCTCGCCGTCTTGCCCCCCCGGGGGGGGCACGTCCACATCCGCGGCTCCACTTTCACCTTGCGCAAAGCTAACGAAGCCGCCACCTGACGAAAAGGTGTCGTCAGTGTTTCATGTATCCCGAGGCGAAGTTTGTCACAAACGCAGAAGTTATGAAACGCACTCGCGCTAAAGTCAACAGCTACAACTGTGAAAACATTTGGATTACCCCAATTTCAATTTTCCCTGAAGGATTTGCAGTTTTTTGGAATGGGCCCGGGCCACATGTTCATACTGCTTTTGGTTAAATAGTGCTTTGTAGCTCAGCGAGCGGAGCAGGTTTGTGTTGATGCATGCGGCTCGCTGCTCCGCCGCCAGATTTAGCGCTCGGGCTCCCCGCCGTAGATCAATGTGCAGAGCCGCGCACCGGCGTCCAGGTTGGAGGATTTAAATCACACAATGAGCCAGCCACGCCGAAACGCGGAGTGTGCCTGGAATATAAATGTTCCCCCGATTATATGTTAAACAGCTCATGTTCAATGTCTCTGCTCCGACGGTGCCAGAGTCTCATACCAGCGCTCAGACGGTGAAACAAACAAAAGTATCACAGCAACAATTTACTGCTTTGATTTTTGTGTGGGGAAAGTATATATATATATATATATATATGTGTGTGTGTATATATATATATGTACGCACATATATAGAGTATGTATGTATGTATATATACACACACACACACATATATGTGTGTATATATGTACAAACATATAGAGTATGTATGTATGTATATATGTGTGTGTATATATGTCTGTATATATGTACACACATATACAGTATGTATGTATGTATATATGTGTGTGTATATACATGTACACACATATACAGTATGTATGTGTATATATATGCACACACATATATAGTATGTATGTATACACACACACACACACACGTGTGTATATGTACACACATATACAGTATGTATGTATGTGTATATATATATATATATATATATACACACGTGTGTATATATGTACACACATATATAGTATGTATGTATATGTGTGTATATATGTATACTTACACACACACACATATATATGTGTGTATATGTACACACATGTATGTATATATGTACACACATATAGTATGTATGTATATGTGTGTGTATATATGTATACTTACACACACACACACATATATGTGTGTGTGTATATGTACACACATATACAGCACGTATTTATGTATATATGATTGTACACACAAAATGCGGGGAGGGGCGGGGCTTAATGGACTAGAAGGAGCAGATGTTTATGTTGTAAGTACATACACATATATGTGATATATATGGATATACTGTATGTACACACATATACAGTATGTATGTATGTTTATATGTACACACGCACACACACACACACACACACACACACACACACACACACACACACACACACACACACACACACACACACACACACACACACACATAGTTTTTTTGTTTTTATCTTAATAAAACGAGAGAAACTTGTTCTGAACTCGTGTTTCGGGGATGAAAACTGTTTTTGCCACTGAACCGATGAGCAACGACACAACAGTTACAAAACAGGAATCACAAAGAAGCGGGGTGTGACGCGACGAGCGGCCCGGAGAGACGCCCTCTGGACCGCACTAGCGGGGCGTATGTTCTATCTGGAGGATTTGTGACTCCACACATGTTGAGCTCACATCTGCAGCCTCTTCCTGCTCGCGTCTGCCAGCGGCCGTTTCAGCTTCCCTCAAGCTAACGGACCTCTTGACGGGAAACAGGCGCCGCGTGCTCGTTGTTGCCACGTCTGCTGCCGACACACGCCAGGAACTCAACAATTTGTCCACGTTGTGACATTATACACAATCTCACTTGTTTTTGCGTCCGTGGACGTTTCTCTCTAACAATGTTGGTAAAAGTATTCTGGACTCGTGGTTCCTGATAGGGTTCTACCATGTTCTCGGAAATTTAAACTTATGCTGATTTAGTAATAGTAAGAGAGTTTGTTATTGTTATTTCTTTTATTTACTGATCCGGAAACAAAAATGGCGTCTTCACAAAACAAACCATCAGATCGTCCGTTGGGGACTTCCAGGACGTCCTCCATTGGGGGATCCAGGCTGGTCCGTCAGAGACCAGGACCTCGTGGTCTACCTGAGGAAACACACAGGATCGGTGACGCTGTTAAACCTCCACTTTAGACCCGTGTAGACCTGCAGTCATGTCACGTCGTCTTCTTCTTTACGTCTTACTACCAACCATCACCACCACATCTACCTCCAGAACTTAACTGAATGTGTGTGTGTGGTTGTACTGGAGACCTGTCCAGGTGTACCTGTCCTCACCTGTCCAGGTGTACCTGCTTCGGCCTCACTGGGCTTGGATCCAGGGCCCCTGGATCGTCGCCCTCAACAGGATGAAGTAATTTAGAAGATAAATCATTGATTTTTGTTGTCATTTCCACACTTTGCTGGGTGCAGTTTTTCCACCCCCCCGGGCCACGTTGTTCACACTCTGAACGCAACATCCGGTTGTAATAATCGTCAGTGTTTCCCCCCCCCCCCTTGTTTAGTGCCCCTGTGAGGAGGAGTGGGATTTCCGTGCGGCCCTTGAAGGCACCACGGCAGCTGTCCTGCAGAGGTTCTTCTGGTTCCTGGTTCGGACCCACAGACCAGACCGGAGAACCAGAGGCCCGGGGACCCGAGCTGCACGCACCCAGGCCGTGACTCAGGAAGATGTAGCAACCGCTGACGTCTTGGAGGAGGTTATTTCCCCCGGTTGCGCTTTCGCGGTGGAGACCAGAGCGGCCGCCCCGCGTCCCGACACTCTTCTTCGGCTGTCAATAGGAGCTGCTGTCCGGCGTCCCGCCACTCTTCTTCGGCTGTTATTAGGAGGAGCTGCTGCCCCGGTGTCCTCCCACTCTTCTTCGGCTGTCAATAGGAGCTGCTGCCCGGGGTCCCCAAACTTCTTCTTCGGCTGTGTGGAAGAAGTGCAACCCGCTTAAAAAAACATGCCGGGTAACTTTCCCCGGCGGCCCTCCGGGGACCGGACACTTGTTGGCGGGGCCAGTCGGTGGGGTTCGGCGGCGGCCGCTGCGGCGGCGGCCGCGGTGCTTTTCCTGGGCTTGTTTGCGGGCTCGTGCGGGGCGGAGGAGGCGTCCTGCCACGGAGCCTACGACCTGTACTTCGTCCTGGACAGGTAAGAACCGGCCCGGAGCCACCAGAACCTCCAGAACCTCCAGAACCCGCGCAACATGTCGGGGACAAAGGTTCCATCTCCACTTCCTGAAGCGGGTCCGTTAAATCAGGGTGTGAAACATCCGGCCGCCAACCGCTGATCTGGGCTTCCTGTGGTGTCGCGGTGAGGCTCACCACGGAGGTTGTGGGTTCGAATCCAGGCCAGGCCTTGTGTGTGTTTATCAGTGATGACTGATATATAGTAAATTAATTGAATACTTATATTCATCCAGCAATTTAATTTCACACACACAAAAACCCCAACTTTGTTTAGATTGATTGCCGGTCACATTCATCCACTCACAAACACATTCACACATCAATGGCTGCGGCTGCCATGCAAGGCACTCAAGGACACTTTCGATATGTGGAGATGGGAATTGAACCAGCGGCTTTCCATCTGCTCTACCAAGCGATCCACAGCACCTGTGATGGTTTTCTATGATAAATCTCCACATTTTTCTACATTTCCTCTTGAACTAAACCTTTTTTTTTTTTTTTAAACTGGCCAGTGGAGCAAATCTGTGCACCAGGATCCATTTTTATTTACACTGCAGCAACTTATTAAGTACCACAAACGAACGTGTAAATGATGCTGCTAACTTTACGACACTAAAGGCGTATAAAAGCGATGTAAGATGTCGTCTTTGGACCAGGAAACAAATGTTGAATTTGATTATAGTTTAACTTAATTTAAGGGCGGTAGGTGGAGCGCTGGTCTCCCCAATCGGAAGGTTGCAGGTTCAATCCCATCTCTGCCTGCCCGCATGCCGAAGTGTCCTTGGGCAAGACAGGTCGGAGGGGCCGATGGTGCAAAATGGCAGCTTCGCTTCCGTCAGTCGGGCAGCTGTGGCTACAGACGTAGTTTACCACCATCCAGGATGGAATAAATGAATAATGCAATGCAAAGCGTCATAAAGCATTATTATTATAATTCCAATTTTCTTTCAGGCCAATTATTTAACTCAATGCTCTTCTACCTCTTTGCAGTTGGAAACCTAACCTTGAGTTGTAGGAGTTCTTAGGTGGGGTAAACTTTAACAGTGTTCTATAGACAAGGACGAGTTCTGATGTTCCTACCGTCCTCATTTATAAAATGTATTCAGTCGGGCTCCATTGTTTTCTACTTTTTCTGTCTTTCCTGGGACTTCCCCAGCCTCGTGCTCCACGTGGGGATGGATGAGCTGTCCGACCTCACCGTGGTTTAACGTCGGCCCAGAGTTCACACAGCGTCTCAACCCGGAGAAGGTTGTCAGGAGTCTGAAGCGTCTGAAACTTTTCTTTACTTCCTCTCGTCCTCCCCAGTCTGGACTTGCTGCTCTCTGCTCACATTTTGCGTCTTAACTCCTCACTTTTCCGTATTTCTATGACTTTTTGTGCCCCCTAAACTTGGAGCTTCCCACACAGATTCTTTACAGCCCCGGTCAGTCCAGCAGAGCTTTTATTAATGCTGAAAAAAGGAAAAAAAAAAAGAAACGAGAGTTTACTGCCTTGACGGCAACTGTTTTTAATCCCGTCCGCCCCCGCGTTGGAGACGTGCCATCGCCCCGGCCTGCGGAGTTCAAACACTGTTGCTCTTGTCCGTTTTCTGACGACCCCGCCCTCGTCCAAATGACTAAATTACAGGATGATGGCCGAGATTACTGGCACGTTTAACTGAGGGCCAGAGACCTTTGTGTGCTCGGCACTTCTCAGAAACGTGAGCGTGCCAAACATGCAAACGTGTGAAGTGTGAAGGGGGGTCTGCGAAGTAATTTGTGGTGTTTGGTCGTGTCAAACAGCTGTAAGTTTTCCCGAAGACGTGCAAATAAAGCAGCTTGTCCTTTTTGATTTCCTCTGCGTGCTGATAAAGCTGAACGCCGACGTCAGCACTTTGCGGTGATTTGCTGCAGATGTCATCCAGCGAGCCACGCCGTGCAGCAACAATGCATCCGGACATATTTTCCACGCTGATCGATGTAATTCTCACAATATGTGCTTTTTTTTTATGACTTTATTTATTTATTTATTTATTTATTGCCCAAGCTGTCTTTCATGCAGTTCAGAAACTCCCGTTGTGGCAATATGTGTTGTAATGTCGAAATTACAACACAGGTCCTCGCGTCTCATCTTTGTAGAAACTCCAGTTTCCGAGCAGCGTTAAAGACGGCCTCCATTAATTAGTGGACGATGATCGCAGGCACATTAGGGATTCGTCTTCTCGCGGCGCAGTGATTCATCACGTCTTCCAGCACGTCTCTGCAGGGCACGTGTGAGCTGCTGGGCTTCAAAGAGTTGATCAAAGACACGATGACATAGAGACGCAAAGACACGATGACATAGAGACGCAAAGACACGATGCAAAGACATGATGACATAGAGATGCAAAGACACGATGCAAAGACACGATGACATAGAGACACAAAGACACGATGACCTAGAGACGCAAAGACACAATGACATAGAGACGCAAAGACACGATGACCTAGAGACGCAAAGACACGATGACATCGAGACACAAAGACATGATGACATAGAGACGCAAAGACACGATGACATAGAGACGCAAAGACACGATGCAAAGACACGATGACATAGAGACAAAAAGACACAAAGACACGATGACATAGAGACGCAAAGACACAATGACATAGAGACGCAAAGACATGGTGCAAAGACACGATGACATAGAGACACAAAGACACGATGCAAAGACACAAAGACATGATGACATAGAGACACAAAGACACGATGCAAAGACACAAAGACACGATGACATAGAGACGCAAAGACACGATGACATAGAGACACAAAGACACGATGCAAAGACACAAAGACATGATGACATAGAGACACAAAGACACGATGCAAAGACACGATGACATAGAGACGCAAAGACACGATGACATAGAGACACAAAGACACGATGCAAAGACACAAAGACATGATGACATAGAGACACAAAGACACGATGCAAAGACACGATGACATAGAGACGCAAAGACACGATGACATAGAGACGCAAAGACATGATGCAAAGACACGATGACATAGAGACGCAAAGACACAATGACATGGAGACACAAAGACACGATGCAAAGACACAAAGACATGATGACATAGAGACACAAAGACACGATGCAAAGACACGATGACATAGAGACACAAAGACACGATGCAAAGACACAAAGACATGATGACATAGAGATACAAAGACACGATGCAAAGACACAAAGACACGATGACATAGAGACGCAAAGCCACGATGACATAGAGACACAAAGACATGATGCAAAGACACAAAGACATGATGACATAGAGACACGATGCAAAGACACAAAGACACGATGACATAGAGACGCAAAGACACGATGACATAGAGACGCAAAGACATGATGCAAAGACACAAAGACACGATGACATAGAGACGCAAAGACACGATGACATAGAGACACAAAGACACGATGCAAAGACACAAAGACATGATGACATAGAGACACAAAGACACGATGCAAAGACACAATGACATAGAGACGCAAAGACACGATGACATCGAGACACAAAGACACGATGACATAGAGACACAAAGACACGATGCGAAGACACAAAGACACGATGACATAGAGACACAAACACACGATGCAAAGACACAAAGACACAATGACATAGAGATGCAAAGACACGATGACATAGAGACGCAAAGACATGATGCAAAGACACAAAGACACGATGACATAGAGACACAAAGACACGATGCAAAGACACAAAGACATGATGACATAGAGACGCAAAGACACAAAGACATGATGACATAGAGACACAAAGACACGATGACATAGAGACGCAAAGACACAAAGACACAATGACATAGAGATGCAAAGACACAAAGACACGATGACATAGAGACGCAAAGACACGATGCAAAGACACAAAATGCAGACACACAACATGAAGACACAAAGAGAAAAAGACATAAAGGCATTTTAAGTCCACTCCTCATTGACTGCTGTAGTGGATTCAGTGTGGCGGCCATCTTGGATGAGGACCCCCCCCCTCCTCCATTCATTCACTTCTGTTGAGGCAGGAAGTCTTTATATAAATAAGATTCACACTAAGTGTTCATGATCAGGAGGATTTATTCCACATCCATATCAAATATCATATATTTCAGAATTTAAAAGAACACACGACAGGATGATATATGATTGAAGTAAAATATTTAATTCTTACAATTGTTTTGATTCGGCTCGCCGTCTAAATTTAATGGTTTCTTTGATCAAAATGCACCCGTCTGCCAATTTTCATGAAGATCTGCACATTAGATTTTAAGATATCTCGTTAACTGTCACCGTTATAAATAAATGTGTGTGAATTTTAATAAAATAGGGTTAACCCTAATAAAAGTAAGCATTTTCATATGTGAGGGGGATTTAGTGAAAATGCTGCAGAAACGACACGTCTTTACTTTTGCTCCGCCTGAACAGAAAAAAACCTTTGATGGTCAAAATGTCCTTTTTTTGGGGGGGGATGTGAGCTGAAAATAGTATTGGTTGTTGGTTTTGGGATATTTCACTGTATTTAGTATGAGGAAGCGTCATTAAAAATAGGATCTTGTTAAATTTGTTCCAATTTACTATTTTTTTCCGGGTCTTGTTAAAATATATATCAGAAAATCTTCATGTTCGACAAAGAAGCTGTCATTCATTGCACTGAGTTTAAACTCTCAAAACCTCATGTTTATAACATAAAAACCACCTGAGACAGATTTTCTACGTGTCGGTTCTCTGTCTGCGGTTTGACTTTGAGTTGATTTCCACCTTTTTGTAAAGTCGATCCCGTCGGCCGGATATTTACCTCTGACCATGGAGACGAGCCGAGTTGTGCAGTTGTTAGCTGCTGTGACTGATATCGTCTTTTTCTTTCCCCCCCGCTGTGGTTTCAGGTCTGGAAGTGTTTCTACTGACTGGGTGCAGATTTACTCCTTTGTGAAGAACCTCACCGACCGATTCGTCAGGTGAGTGTGACGCCTGCCGTGCCGGGGCCACTTCACATCGCTGAGAATGTCAAAATAAAACAAAATAAAAAAAAACCCAGACTTTATGGAGGCAGGATTTGAGAAATGGACTATTTATTTCTATATAGCACAAATGTGTAAAGGGCAAATTTTGAAATCGTTTGGACAACAAACAGGAATTTAATCGACCAAATAATGATTTTTTTTTTTTTTTAATAGATATTTGCAGTTGATTTACCTGCAGAAACATGACAAATGGGAAAGAATGAGCAAAGAAGCAAACATAGCAGAAGAATGGTTCATGTCATTTACAGAGGACGGCTCGAGAAAAGGGCTTATTTTCAAAATAAAGCACAACGACAGGAATCCAATGATAATAATATGGATGTTGAAGAAACTTCAACTCCTCCAAGGAGTCTACGAAGTCTACGATGTCTACGGAACATCATAGACGTCTGGAAAGCAGAGGATTAAAAAAAAAAGAGTGTTTCAAATCAGAAATACTGTCAATATGATTGTTGTTGATGCGAATAACAAGAAAGCAGTTACACAGTTTTACATGGATTTCCTTGTTTTTTGTTTTGCCGCTGTACGTCGTATCGCAAACGCTTTTCCATCGTGACGAGACAATATAGAATCTTCATGTTATGTTATGCATAACGAGTCCGACTGCACTGGATTCTGTTTCTCTTCATTATTTTAACATCACATCAAACCTGGAGACAAAAAAAAATTCATAAAATAAAACAAACTGCTGGAGGAAAATGCAGACACACAAGTGATGGGGAAAAAAAAAAAAATTATTGGGAAGTTGAATTATCATCCCAGCATTTCACGTTTCGTCTTTTCTCTTCAGTTTTGTGCAAATTTTTGTCGTGTGAGAAAAATTTGCGAGGTCCTCGGCTCATTATTTATGAGAAGACAAACCTCCCCCCCCCCTCCCCCCAAAAAAAGCGGCGGTGAGCCGCCTTGGAGCGTGGAGTCTTGCGTAACGCTCGGTGGCGGTGGCGGCGGCGGCGGCTGCCAGCACAGTACAGACGGCGGCGACCGTTCAGCCAGAACGGAGTGGTTGGTTGAAGAAAATAGCAAAGGCACCAGGTGGGAGTGGGTGGCAGAGAGGAGCAGTCTTCTGGGCTGTGAGAATGGCCATTTGCACCGAGAGGTGGGAGGGAGGGGTGGTGGTGGTTGGGGGGGAGGAAGGGGGGAGGGGGGAGGGGGGGGGTCCGGCTGACAGGCAGACAATGTACAGTAAAGCACGGGAACACTGGAAGGCGACGACGACAGTCTGCTGAACAATGCCGGCTCACCAAGACCACTTCTGTTCTGCCATGTGGAGGAAACTGGACCACTCTATTCCCCCCCCCAACCCTAAAAAAAAAAAAAAAAAAAAAAGCAAAGCCCCTCCACCCCCCCGTCCTCATTTGTCCTTGGCATCAGTGCCTCTTCATCCCAAAGTCCCTGATAGAAAAGAGGAAAGATGATCCGGGGAGCAGCCGGAGACGTTTTTTTGTTTCGTCCCGAGTTCAGTCCTTTCGTATAGACGACGAGGACGAGGGGACGGAGGGGACGGAGGGGACGGAGGGGACGGAGGGGACGGAGGGGACGGAGGGACGACGGGGGGGGGGGGGGGACGTATGCATGCGGCTGCCGCCATCCTGCCAAGTCGGGCCCGTGTGGCGTAAAAGATTGCGCCTCGTTTCCCGCGGGGGAGGATCTGGACGGGGGCCTCGTGTCATGTGGGTGAGAAGCGGCGGCACCTCTCCTTATGCCTCGGCGGCGCCGCGGCCTCCCGGGGAAACAATGAGCGCAAGTTTTGAACTCGCCGGCGGCGAACGGGAGCGGCGGATCGCAAGTACGTGTCAACGTGGGTCTTTCTCTTTGATTCGGACGGACGGACGGACGGACGGACGGACGTCGTTCCGATCCGGTGGACGGCCGGACGGCGGCGGACGCTAGCAACATATAGCGGCAGTTTTTCAACACGCTAGGTGTTTCCGCGAGATCTCGTCAGGTGTGCCGTGGGGAATTATCCAAATTTCACTTTTTTTTTCTGTGGAGCTTTTTTGGAAACGACTCCCAGTGTGGAAAACGTCTCCGTGTAAACGGGTGAAAACACGACTTTCTGGAAACTCGTCTCCTCGTAGACGGAGGAAACTCTGTGACGATCGGTGCCGTGAGTCGACGGACAATAACAAACATGGCGGCCTCCAGAGGGTCGTGACTCCCAGTCCATCTTCTCCTGGGACTTTTATTTTGACAGTCACCGTAATAACGATCCAACTTTTGTCGTCTGTCCTCTAGAACAGTGTTTTTCAACCACTGTGCACTGTACTTTTTCCAAAAAACATTTGCTCTCACAGCCGACAGTGTGTTGCAGAGTAATCATGTATAAATACTCTTCACCACTAGAGGGCAGCACAGAACTTTGCCGGTGAAATGTAAAGTGACAGACGTCAGTGTGGTTCATCTCCACCTCCTGCTACCATCTTGTATCAAAGTACTGTGTCAGTGACAGTGATGGAGAAGTTTTTGAAAAGGAAGAATGTGAACCAGGATCTCAGCTCTTCATCCATCAGGTCCAGGTTTCACACTGACGGAGGCACTATTAAAAAAAGTCCTTTGTTTCTCTATTTACTTGATTCCTGTTGATAAAACTTTGATGAGAAAGACTTTATATTGTTAATAGAGGCTACAGAGTTTCACATTTTAACATTTTCGGGTGGTGGTGGTGTAACTCCAGATTTTTCCAAAGAAAAAAAATGTTCCTTGGCTCAAAAAGGTTGAAAAACACTGACATATAGGACGTAACCAGAAATATCAGCTTGTTAGTATGAACCTCTTGAATCCTAAATACTGACTCCAGACCAGTTGCGACGGTGAAAAACGAAGGAGGGATGTGTTGATATTAGGGGGGGGTGTTGCCGAGTGTTGCCGGGGGCGACGGCGGGTCCAGGATGTGAGCGGGTCTGATTGTTTTAGCGCCGTCAGGAAGTCGCAGGTGTAAGTGTGTACAGTATTAGCGCGGCGGCGTGACTCACCAGCACAACATGTTTCCTGTCTGATTAATCACTTCCTGAGTCCCGCAGATGCTGCTTTAAGTCATCTGCTAATATTGTACGGCATTAAAAGAAGAAAAAAAACCAAAAAAAAAAGCCTCTTCTGTTGAATTATTGATGCAGCTTTGCTTATTTTTAACCCTTTAAAGGAGAAACCGTTTGAACGCTGCAGAATTTCAACGCCGAGCAGATGAATAGGGATTAAAATGTTTTGTCAATTGAAAACAAACTAAAACAAATAATAAACATTTCACTGTCTGTACCCGAAAAAGTGATTTATTTGCAATTAAAAAAAACAAACAAAAAAAATCATAAATTTAGAAAAAAATATCTTCCGATTGTGATTCGTCGTCAAGTGAATGAGCTTTTCACAATAAAACAGCGAAATATGGCAAGAAGCTGGTTTGTCACCGGTCAAATAAAGAGTTAATCGAAATAACGGCAAATCTGCTTGATTTGATCGTAAAAAGGGTAAAA
Source organism: Blennius ocellaris (assembly GCF_963422515.1). Lineage (NCBI taxonomy): Eukaryota > Metazoa > Chordata > Actinopteri > Blenniiformes > Blenniidae > Blennius > Blennius ocellaris. The sequence goes on along the minus strand of NC_137656.1, from coordinate 1,445,850 downwards.
AACTTGACTCTTGACTTGAGAGCGACTGAACTCTTCGTCTTCCTCCACAGTCCCAGGATGAGGGTGTCCTTCATCGTGTTCTCGGCGTCGGCCGAAGTCCTCCTGCCGCTGACCGGAGACAGGTACCGACACACCCAATGCTAAATGCTAAACGCTAAATGCTAAACGCTAAATGTCCACGGCGGACTGGTCCTCCATGTGAATCCGTCTCCGGAAACATGGAGGACTGCAGTGTGATGATGATGACTGTGATGATGATGATGATGATGATGATGATGATGATGATGATGATGGATTTGTGTATTTCCAAGGTCTCAGATTGAAGAAGGTCTGCAGCGTCTGCGGGCCGTGAACCCAGCCGGGGAAACTTTTATGCACGAGGGAATTAAAAAGGTCAGTTTTCCGTCAGATCGGATCTCCTCCGCCGGGTCGGAGCCTGGTTCTCCTGACGGGTTCTTCTTGTTCTCCTGATGGGTTCTCCTGGTTCTCCTGACGGCTCCTCCTCCTGGTTCTGACTCTACAGGCGTCGCTACAGATCCAGGAACAGTCCGTCAAGTCCTCCAGCATCATCCTGGCTCTGACCGACGGCAAGCTGGACGTCTACGTTCACGAGCTGACCGTGAAGGAGGTACAACGATTAACTCTAGTCTACCAACGTTTAACTCAATCATACCAACGTTTATCTCAATTCTACCAACCTTTACCTCAATTCTACCAACATTTACCTCAATTCTACCAACGTTTAACTCAATTCTACAACGTTTACCTCGATTCTACAACGTTTATCTCAATTCAACCAACATTTTCCTCAATTCTACAACGTTTAACTCAATTCTACAACGTTTAACTCAATTCTACAACGTTTATCTCAATTCTACAACGTTTATCTCAATTCAACCAACGTTTATCTCAATTCAACCAACGTTTACCTCAATTCAACCAACATTTTCCTCAATTCTACGTTTACCTCAATTCTACCAACGTTTAACTCAATTCTACAACGTTTACCTCAATTCTACCAACGTTTACCTCAATTCAACCAACGTTTACCTCAATTCTACCAACGTTTACCTCAATTCTACAACGTTTACCTCAATTCTACCAACGTTTATCTCAATTCTACCAACGTTTACCTCAATTCTACCAACGTTTACCTCAATTCAACCAACATTTACCTCAATTCTACCAACGTTTAACTCAATTCTACAACGTTTAACTCAATGCTACCAACGTTTATCTCAATTCTACCAACATTTACCTCAATTCTACAACGTTTATCTCAGTTCTACAACGTTTATCTCAATTCAACCAACGTTTACCTCAATTCAACCAACGTTTACCTCAATTCAACCAACGTTTACCTCAATTCAACCAACGTTTACCTCAATTCTGCAACGTTTACCTCAAGTATACCAACGTTTAACTCAATTCTACAACGTTTATCTCAATTCTACAACGTTTATCTCAATTCAACCAACGTTTATCTCAATTCAACCAACGTTTATCTCAATTCAACCAACATTTACCTCAATTCTACCAACGTTTAACTCAATTCTACAACGTTTAACTCAATGCTACCAACGTTTATCTCAATTCTACCAACATTTACCTCAATTCTACAACGTTTATCTCAGTTCTACAACGTTTATCTCAATTCAACCAACGTTTACCTCAATTCAACCAACGTTTACCTCAATTCAACCAACATTTACCTCAATTCAACCAACGTTTACCTCAATTCAACCAACGTTTACCTCAATTCTGCAACGTTTACCTCAATTCTACAACGTTTACCTCAAGTATACCAACGTTTAACTCAATTCTACAACGTTTATCTCAATTCTACAACGTTTATCTCAATTCAACCAACGTTTATCTCAATTCAACCAACGTTTATCTCAATTCAACCAACATTTACCTCAATTCTACCAACGTTTAACTCAATTCTACAACGTTTAACTCAATGCTACCAACGTTTATCTCAATTCTACCAACATTTACCTCAATTCTACAACGTTTATCTCAGTTCTACAACGTTTATCTCAATTCAACCAATGTTTACCTCAATTCAACCAACGTTTACCTCAATTCAACCAACATTTACCTCAATTCAACCAACGTTTACCTCAATTCAACCAACGTTTACCTCAATTCTGCAACGTTTACCTCAATTCTACAACGTTTACCTCAAGTATACCAACGTTTAACTCAATTCTACAACGTTTATCTCAATTCTACAACGTTTATCTCAATTCAACCAACGTTTATCTCAATTCAACCAACGTTTATCTCAATTCAACCAACGTTTATCTCAATTCTACAACGTTTATCTCAATTCAACCAACGTTTATCTCAATTCAACCAACGTTTATCTCAATTCTACAACGTTTATCTCAATTCAACCAACGTTTATCTCAATTCAACCAACGTTTATCTCAATTCAACCAACATTTACCTCAATTCTCCAACGTTTAACTCTCGTTTAGCATCATGTAACTCCAGTGTACCAACATTGAACTTCATTCTACCGACGTCTTTTCCTCGATCTGGTACATTTCTGTGTGTAACTTTCAACTGCAGCTGCATTTGCCCAGACTTCCTGTTTGCACGCAGTCGTATTGTGTTCCTCTCTGAACATCAATCACACGTTTGCAGGCCGATGAAGCCCGGAGGTTCGGCGCCCGGGTTTACTGCGTGGGCGTCAAGGACTTTGACGAGCAGCAGGTAGGAGAGAGGCGGCCCTCCATTCTTCACTCATTCTTCTCTGCGGCTCCTTCAGTCGCAGGGATCTCGTGAACAAAAACGGCATCAGTGCATCAAAGAGAATCGCGTCAAGCAACCGCTTCTAAAAGACAAAGACTCAAAACGGCTTCCAGTCGGAGGGACGTCACACAAAGTTCCTAACATGAGTTTTTTTTCCCTTTTTTAAAAATGTTTTCCAGGTGTGACTGTGTGAAGACGATGTTTGTCGCTTTCACTGTGTCTCAGTTAACTCAGCAGATTTGATTTAAAGAGAAAACGAATGCAGGACGAATCAAATAAAAACATGTGATCAGCTTCAGATTATTCTGATCTTCAGATCATAATAAATCCTCACCGTGAGGTTTTATTAAACGCGTCTCCACAACACTCATATTCAAATGATCTGTGGCCAAAGCCAAGACGACAGCAAAAGCGTATAATTATGATGAATTATAATATGTAATAACTAAGAATTGATGCTGTTCCCTCACTTCAATTTCCAGGAAATACAGTCCCTAAGTATCTATTAGTACATTAATACACCAAGTATTACACTCACAAGGGATCGTTTAAACTGGATAATCTACTTAATAATTATATTAATGACAACATTGGAGGAAATTGGTGTTTTATTACACCGCCGGGTAATTATTATTATTACATTATTGGCTTCATAAGCGCTTAAAGGTGGAAAACAATGTAAACATCCGGTGTACACACACCGAGAGCATGTAACACATGTCGCCAGTGAAATATGTGTGTATGTTCAGAGTGTGTATACGACGCCTCGGCCGTCGAGTGTGTCTCCGCTTCGCTTTTACACTTTTCCTCTCCGTCTCTCATCCGGAGTGGCCCCGTTCCGCGTAACCATTGGTTACCGTCCCCTGCAATAATCTCTTATTAAGTCAAAAACAAAGCAGAGTTTCTCCCAGTTTGTCCCAATTTTTTTCTTTTTTTTTCCTTTTCCAAATGTATTTATTTAGTTACTTATTTATTTAATACTTTAGCAAAGTGTTTGCTACAGTCGCGCCATCTGCCGCGTCTCCTCCTGCCCGTGATGCGAAAAGAAAGACGGAGCGGCGTCGGAAAGAGGAAAGCTCTTAAAAAAAAAAAGAAGAGAAATCAAGCCGCTCGCTCGCCTGTTTACCCTCCTTCTCTCCGTACCAACAGCTTGCTGACATTGCGGACACTAAAGACCATGTGTTTCCCGTCAAAGATGGCTTCCACGCTCTCAAAGGCATCATCAACTCTGTAAGTTTGTGTGCGTGTGTGTGTGTGTGTGTGTGTGTGTGTGTGTGTGTGTGTGTGTGTGTGTGTGTGTGTGTGTGTGTGTGTGTGTGTGTGTGTGTGTGTGTCTTCCCATTTAACCCAGGTGTGTGATATTTCATATAATCAACGTTTGTTGCATAATTTGTTTCCTGATGTTTTTAGATTTTTCTTTTATTTTCTTCTTTTTAAAATTTTTTGTAATTTTTTTTTGGAAAACCAGTCAAAGTTAAACCCACATCTTGTTTTCTGTCACTCTGAGGTTCAGAAAACACTTTTTTTTTATTTTCTTCAGCGTGAAATGGAAAGCGAACGGTGGATAAAGTCGTTTGTTTGAAATGAGGAAAGTCCAGGGTGAAAATGTTTCTTCTGATTCTTTATACACGTATTTATTAACACAGCAGTGATTTCATGTTTAACATGATGAATGTAGGAAACAAGACTAAACCGTATTTATGTTGAGGCGCTCTGTCTGGAGTTTGTTGTTCCTCTACAATAACAATAAATACTCTATTCTATTCTGTTCTGTTCTGTTCTGTTGTATTCTATTCTATTCTACTCTATTTAATTCTATTCTATGCTATTCTCATCTGTTCTCTTCTCTTCAGTTCTGTTGTATTCTATTCTATTCCATTCTATTCCATTCTATTCTCTTCTCTTCTCTTCTCTTCTCTTCTCTTCTCTTCTCTTCTGTTTAGTTCTATTCTGTTCTGTTGTATTCTATTCTGTTTTGTTCAGTTCAGTTCTATTATCTTCTCTTCTGTTCTATTCTATTTAATTCTATTCTATGCTCTTCTCTTCTCTTCTCTTCTGTTCAGTTCTATTTAATTCTATTCTATGCTCTTCTCTTCTCTTCTCTTCTCTTCTCTTCTCTTCTCTTCTGTTCAGTTCTATTTAATTCTATTCTATGCTCTTCTCTTCTCTTCTGCTCAGTTCTATTTAATTCTATTCTATGCTCTTCTCTTCTCTTCTCTTCTGTTCAGTTCTATTTAATTCTATTCTATGCTCTTCTCTTCTCTTCTCTTCTGTTCAGTTCTATTTAATTCTATTCTATGCTCTTCTCTTCTCTTCTCTTCTGTTCAGTTCTATTTAATTCTATTCTATGCTCTTCTCTTCTCTTCTCTTCTGTTCAGTTCTATTCTGTTCTATTCTGTCCTGTTCTGTTCTGTTCTGTTCTGTTCTATTTAATTCTATTCTATCCTCTTCTCTTCTCTTCTCTTCTGTTCAGTTCTATTCTATTCTATTCAAATAGTTTTTTCTGAGGAGTCGTTGGTTAAAACTAAAAAGAAGCGTCTCGGATCATGAAAGAGAGACGACGACTCTCCAAACACCAAACTTCCATCAGTCAGTTGATCTAAAACCACGAAAACAACAAATAGAAGTTCTCTAGTTGACTTGAGCTTCAACAAGCCACCAGGTTGCTTCTTTAAAATATTTTAAACTAAATAAAAACATTTTTAAATAAAATATTCAGCGAATACAATAATAATAATAATTAAAATAAAAGAAGCTGAATTAAATGTCCGTGCTTCTCCTGACAGAGGTTTTCTAGCTGTAGTTTCCCCCCCGAGTGGAGCCGGAGGTTTTCCTGGCCTCCTGATTGGCTGCAGGTTGTGAGGTGGACGGGAGCCAGGAGGGCCCCCCCCCCCCCCCGGAGCCAGGAGGGCCCCCCCCCCCCCCCCCCCCCCCCCGGAGCTCCTGGGGCCGGACCAGCATCTCGGACCAGCAGTTTAAGAGAAGCTGTCAGAAGCAGCGAGCCAAACGACGACACGCCGTCGAAACCGCAGCCGTTTGTTCCCTTTTGAAATCCTCCGAGTGAAAAGACACAATCAGAGGATTTCACATTTAAAAAAACACACGCGAGAACGGCTTTATTCTAATTATTGTGTTTCCAACTCTTATTTACCTGCTTTTACCAAAACGGAGATATTAGAGATGTTTGATTGGGGTAAACGTGAAAATAATGGAATTTTCGTGTGTGTGTGTGAGTGTGTGCATACTGTAAATACTGTAAATAGTACGCTTTGAAAATATCAGTAAATATGTATATATTTAGAATGTCGAACACTGCGAGGGTATTAAGGGGCAGATATAACAAGAGTAAATCTTTTCTGCTCCTTTTGTTCAAAATGGGACGTTTTTTCCCAAGAATACTGTTTATTTGTATTTTATTTTGCTTTTGTATAAATAAATAAATAAATAAATAAATGAATGAACAAATTAAGAAATACATTAATAAAGTCATAAATTGGCAAATTAATATATTAGTAAATTAATACATTAATAGAATTATAAAATTAAAAAAGTAGTAAATGAATAGAATAATAAAATTAATACATTTGTAAATTTATAAATTAGTAGAATAATACAATGAATAAATTAGTAAATTAGTAAATTAATAGAATAATAAAATTGATAAATTAGTAAATGAATAGAATAATAATATTAATACATTAGTAAATTAATAAAATAAAAAATACAATAATAATTAATAATGTGAATATTTCATCTCGATTATAATAAATATTACAAATGATTTGCAGCCCTAAAATAAATAGTTTTCCGAGTTTAATGATCAAGATATAAACGCGCTATACTTCCTAAAAAACAACAACAACAAAACCCCAAAACAAGCCACAATATATTTATTTTTTGAGTTTTTCAGGAGAATTCATTGAAATTCCAGGAAAACTAAATCAAAACCCAAACGAAGTGTCGCTCGTCTCATTAAAGCTGAAAAGCGTCTCGACGCTCCCGGAATGACCCCGGGGGGGGGTGAACATTCCTGTCGGATTAGTAATCCCAACATTCCTGACGGCTTTTCCAGGAGCATCTCTCAGGATGAAAACACACTGGAGGACAGATCTGGTTTCACACCAGAACCAGAACCGGTGAAATCCCCACTGAAGTTCAGATTGACAGAGAAAAACAAGTGATGATGTCATGTTCTAAACATTTCCTCGCCCAGCAGAGTGTGTTCCTCTTTAAAAATCCTCTGTTCTTAATAGATTCAGTGTTTTAATGCCGTTTTAACAGGAAGAGCCGAGCTGGTTTCTTACTGACCCACTAAAATAAATAAATAAGTCAAATAAAAATATAGCTCCAGTATAGAAACTGGAAAACGGAACTTATCGACACGCTTTCCGTGTTCCGTAAACTTTCTCGCAAGGATGTTTACGTACAAGGTTCGTCTGGAGAAATGATTGAAATATCTTCTTTTTTTTTTTTTTCTTTTAAATTCGGAGGAGACGGTGGCCCTGGTGTGTCGCTGACCTATATTCCTCTGCAGGCTGCGGTGTGAGGCGTCATGTGACCCGTTGGCTCTGCAGCTCCTCTGGAATGGAAAATCAGAGTCGTCCCTCCTCCTTCAGCACAAAAACAAGCGTTTCCCTTTTTTTTTGTTTTTGTTTTGTTTTTTTGGCCCCGGCAGTAATCAGATTGGGGGGGGGGGGTGGAGGAGGAGGAGCAGATCTTTTTCCTTCCAGCTGTCACCTCCAGCCTTCCTCCTCACTCACGGCCCCTCGTCAAAACCATCGTCTTCAATAGCGTCTCACGCCCAAAGTCCCCCCCCCCGCCGCCCGTCTAATGAAAGTATTGCCGCTAATATGCTTCTCTTTACCGCCGCTTGTTTGGGGGCTTTTGTTTGATTTATTGAATCGTAAGCGGTGTGGGGGGGGGAGGGGGAGGAGGGGGGGGAGGGGGGGGGGTGACAGTCCCGCACCTCTTTATATGATAATGCCGGCGCTTCCTAATGGAGCCTCGGAGGAGCAGATAAGTGTTGCATAATTTCCCGGTGACGGCGTTCGGGCTCCGTCCTGCAGCGTCTCCTGCTCAGGTGGAACACCTGAACACCGCTTTTCTTTTTTTTCTAACGAACCTGACAGAGACGATCACGGGCCCGACTTGACGTGTTTATCCGCACACAATCACACTCTCGTTTCCACTTCCGTCTCCTCCTCCCCCCCTCCACCCTCAACCCCCCCTTTCTCCCCCCCCCACTCCTTCCTCCCCTTCCTCCTCCTGCAGATCTTGAAGCGGTCCTGCACTGAGATCCTGAGTGTGGAGCCGTCCAGCGTGTGTGTGAACGGTGAGTGTTCACTTCAGAAGTTCACCATTATGGAAAAACTACAACCTTCTCCTCCTCCTACTCCTCCTGTTCCTGTTCCTCCTCCTCCTCATCCTCCTCCTCCTACTCCTCCTGTTCCTCTTCCTCCTCCTCCTCCTCATCTTCCTCCTCCTGTTCTTCCTCCTCCCCCCTCCTCCTCCTTCTACTCCTCCTCCTCCTTCTCCCCCTCCTCTTCTTCCTCCTCCTCCTCTTCCCCCTCCCCCTCTTCCTCCTCTTCCTCCCCCTCCTCCTCCTCCTCCCCCTCTTCCTCCTCCTTCTACTCCTCTTCCTCCTCCTCCTTCTCCTCCTTCCCTCCTCCTCCTCCTCCTCCTCCTCCTCCTCCCCTACTCCTCCTCTTCCTCTTCCCCCTCCTCCTCCTCCTCTTTCTACGGCTCCTCTTCTTCCTCCTCTTCCTCCTTCCTCTTCCTCCTCCCTCCTCCCTCCTCTTCCTCCTCCCCCTCCTCCTCCTCCTCCTCCTCCCCCTCTTCCTCCTCCTTCTACTCCTCCTCCTCTTCCTCCTCCTCCTCCTCCTCCTTCTCCCCCTCCTCTTCCTCCTTCCCTCCTCCTCCTCCTCCTCCCCTACTCCTCCTCTTCCTCTTCCCCTTCCTCCTCCTCCTCCTCTTCCTACCGCTCCTCTTCTTCCTCCTCTTCCTCCTCCCTCCTCTTCCTCCTCCCCCTTCTCCTCCTCCTCCTCCCCTACTCCTCCTCTTCCTCTTCCCCCTCCTCCTCCTCCTCCTCTTCCTACCGCTCCTCTTCTTCCTCCTCTTCCTCCCTCCTCTTCCTCCTCCCCCTCCTCCTCCTCCTCCTTCCCTACTCCTCTTCCTCTTCCACCTCCTCCTCCTCTTCCACCTCCTCCCCCACTTCTTCCTCCTCCTCCTCCTCCTCCCCTACTCCTCCTCTTCCTCTTCCTCCTCCTCTTCCTACCGCTCCTCTTCTTCTCCTCTTCCTCCCTCCTCTTCCTCCTCCCCCTCCTCCTCCTCCTCCTCCTCCTCCTCCCCTACTCCTCTTCCTCTTCCTCTTCCCCCTCCTCTTCCACCTCCTCCCCCTCCTCTTCCACCTCCTCCTCCTCCTCCTCCTCCTCCTCCTCCTCATGTGTGTTTTTGCTCCCCAGAGACCTTCGACATCGTGTTGAGGGGAAACGGTTTCTCGGTGGGCCGCAGTAACGAGGGCGTCGTGTGCAGCTTCATCGTGGACCAGCAGACCTTCAGTAAGACCCTCGTCAGCTTTACATCCGCGGGTTGACGGTTTCGCCCGTCAACAAAAAGGCCTTGCTCAAGGACAACGGCGGGTTAAAAATGTCATGTCGTCCTGTTCGCTTGAGGGAAAAAAACCTGGTATTGTTTTGTACCTGGCGGAAGAAGACGTACTTCTAATTAACGGCACGTAACTGAAACAATACAGAGATATATACAAAATAAAATATGTGCACAATAAAGGCAAGAATAGAAAAAGAAAATTAAATGACGTGTCGGCAATATTTACACCTGAAAATAAACCAATATTACATAATTCAACTCAAGTCACAAAAGAAAAACAGTAGATAACATAGGAAATATGCAAAACATAGGAACATTAGCTAGTTTAATGTAACACCAGATCTTATTTGCACTTTTTTATAGTTAAATTAACGAATATGGAGTTAAACTGAAATATATGAGAACAAAATCGTAGCTGAAGAAAAAAGAAAAGGAAAAAAGTCTGTGATAGAAGATCACCGATCAATAGATTAGATTTCATGAACACTTCAGCGGGTTCCAGCTGGTTCTCCAGGGTCTCACCAGGTTCCGTCTGTGTTCTGCAATGCTCCTTTTTCCAAGATGGACGTCGACGGAGTCCAGTGACACCAGAACCTGGACCAGAACTAGAACCTGATTCTTTATGGTGCAAAAGCCCCGACTGGTTCCACACTGGTTCCACACTGGTTCCCCACTGGTTCCACATTGGTTCCTTACTGGTTCCCCACTGGTTCCACTCTATTTCCTCACTGGTTCCTCACTGGTCCACTCTCATTCCATTCTGGTTCCTCACTGGTTACACTCTGGTTCCTCATTGGTTCCACTCTATTTCCACACTGGTTCCTCACTGGTTCCACTCTGGTTCCACATTGGTTCCTCATTGGCTCCACACTTTTACTTCTTTGGTTCCTCAGTGGTTCCACTCTGGTTCCTCAGTGGTTCCACTCTGGTTCCACTCTATTTCCACACTGGTTCCACATTGGGTCCACACTTTCTCTTCTTTGGTTCCACTCTATTTCCACACTGGCTCCACACTGGTTCCACTCTGGTTCCACACTGGTTCCACACTGGTTCCTCACTGGTTCCTCACTGGTTCCTCACTGGTCCACTCTCATTCCATTCTGGTTCCACACTGGTTCCTCACTGGTTCCTCACTTTTCCTTATTTGGTTCCTCACTGGTTCCTCACTGGTCCACTCTCATTCCATTCTGGTTCCACACTGGTTCCTCACTGGTTCCACACCTCCACTCTCTGTCCTGCAAACAGTCTCTGACTGGATCCCCTGCTGGTGTGGCTGTAAAACCTTGTGCTGCTGCTCTCAACAGGAACCTTGTGTGAGGAGGAACCTTGTCTAAACCCAGTGTGAGGAGGAGGAACCTTGTCTAAACCCAGTGTGAGGAGGAACCTTGTCTAAACCCAGTGTGAACAGGAACCTTGTGTAAACCCAGTGTGAGGAGGAACCTTGTCTAAACCCAGTGTGAGGAGGAGGAACCTTGTGTAAACCCAGTGTGAGGAGGAACCTTGTCTAAACCCAGTGTGAGGAGGAGGAACCTTGTCTAAACCCAGTGGGAACAGGAACCTTGTGTGAGGAGGAACCTTGTCTAAACCCAGTGTGAGGAGGAGGAACCTTGTCTAAACCCAGTGTGAGGAGGAACCTTGTCTAAACCCAGTGTGAGGAGGAGGAACCTTGTCTAAACCCAGTGTGAGGAGGAACCTTGTCTAAACCCAGTGTGAACAGGAACCTTGTCTAAACCCAGTGTGAACAGGAACCTTGTCTAAACCCAGTGTGAACAGGAACCTTGTCTAAACCCAGTGTGAGGAGGAACCTTGTCTAAACCCAGTGTGAACAGGAACCTTGTCTAAACCCAGTGTGAACAGGAACCTTGTCTAAACCCAGTGGGAACAGGAACCTTGTCTAAACCCAGTGTGAGGAGGAGGAACCTTGTCTAAACCCAGTGGGAACAGGAACCTTGTGTGAGGAGGAACCTTGTCTAAACCCAGTGTGAGGAGGAGGAACCTTGTCTAAACCCAGTGTGAGGAGGAACCTTGTCTAAACCCAGTGTGAGGAGGAGGAACCTTGTCTAAACCCAGTGTGAGGAGGAACCTTGTCTAAACCCAGTGTGAACAGGAACCTTGTCTAAACCCAGTGTGAACAGGAACCTTGTCTAAACCCAGTGTGAACAGGAACCTTGTCTAAACCCAGTGTGAGGAGGAACCTTGTCTAAACCCAGTGTGAACAGGAACCTTGTCTAAACCCAGTGTGAACAGGAACCTTGTCTAAACCCAGTGGGAACAGGAACCTTGTCTAAACCCAGTGTGAGGAGGAGGAACCTTGTCTAAACCCAGTGGGAACAGGAACCTTGTGTGAGGAGGAACCTTGTCTAAACCCAGTGTGAGGAGGAGGAACCTTGTCTAAACCCAGTGTGAGGAGGAACCTTGTCTAAACCCAGTGTGAGGAGGAGGAACCTTGTCTAAACCCAGTGTGAGGAGGAACCTTGTCTAAACCCAGTGTGAACAGGAACCTTGTCTAAACCCAGTGTGAGGAGGAGGAACCTTGTCTAAACCCAGTGGGAACAGGAACCTTGTCTAAACCCAGTGTGAACAGGAACCTTGTCTAAACCCAGTGTGAACAGGAACCTTGTCTAAACCCAGTGTGAACAGGAACCTTGTCTAAACCCAGTGTGAGGAGGAGGAACCTTGTCTAAACCCAGTGTGAGGAGGAACCTTGTCTAAACCCAGTGTGAGGAGGAACCTTGTCTAAACCCAGTGTGAGGAGGAACCTTGTCTAAACCCAGTGTGAGGAGGAGGAACCTTGTCTAAACCCAGTGTGAACAGGAACCTTGTCTAAACCCAGTGTGAACAGGAACCTTGTCTAAACCCAGTGTGAACAGGAACCTTGTCTAAACCCAGTGTGAGGAGGAGGAACCTTGTCTAAACCCAGTGGGAACAGGAACCTTGTGTGAGGAGGAACCTTGTCTAAACCCAGTGTGAGGAGGAGGAACCTTGTCTAAACCCAGTGTGAGGAGGAACCTTGTCTAAACCCAGTGTGAGGAGGAGGAACCTTGTCTAAACCCAGTGTGAGGAGGAACCTTGTCTAAACCCAGTGTGAACAGGAACCTTGTCTAAACCCAGTGTGAACAGGAACCTTGTCTAAACCCAGTGTGAACAGGAACCTTGTCTAAACCCAGTGTGAGGAGGAGGAACCTTGTCTAAACCCAGTGTGAGGAGGAACCTTGTCTAAACCCAGTGTGAACAGGAACCTTGTCTAAACCCAGTGTGAACAGGAACCTTGTCTAAACCCAGTGGGAACAGGAACCTTGTCTAAACCCAGTGTGAGGAGGAGGAACCTTGTCTAAACCCAGTGGGAACAGGAACCTTGTGTGAGGAGGAACCTTGTCTAAACCCAGTGTGAGGAGGAGGAACCTTGTCTAAACCCAGTGTGAGGAGGAACCTTGTCTAAACCCAGTGTGAGGAGGAGGAACCTTGTCTAAACCCAGTGTGAGGAGGAACCTTGTCTAAACCCAGTGTGAACAGGAACCTTGTCTAAACCCAGTGGGAACAGGAACCTTGTGTGAGGAGGAACCTTGTCTAAACCCAGTGTGAGGAGGAGGAACCTTGTCTAAACCCAGTGTGAGGAGGAACCTTGTCTAAACCCAGTGTGAGGAGGAGGAACCTTGTCTAAACCCAGTGTGAGGAGGAACCTTGTCTAAACCCAGTGTGAACAGGAACCTTGTCTAAACCCAGTGTGAACAGGAACCTTGTCTAAACCCAGTGTGAACAGGAACCTTGTCTAAACCCAGTGTGAGGAGGAGGAACCTTGTCTAAACCCAGTGGGAACAGGAACCTTGTGTGAGGAGGAACCTTGTCTAAACCCAGTGTGAGGAGGAGGAACCTTGTCTAAACCCAGTGTGAGGAGGAACCTTGTCTAAACCCAGTGTGAACAGGAACCTTGTCTAAACCCAGTGTGAACAGGAACCTTGTCTAAACCCAGTGTGAACAGGAACCTTGTCTAAACCCAGTGTGAGGAGGAGGAACCTTGTCTAAACCCAGTGGGAACAGGAACCTTGTCTAAACCCAGTGTGAGGAGGAACCTTGTCTAAACCCAGTGTGAACAGGAACCTTGTCTAAACCCAGTGTGAGGAGGAACCTTGTCTAAACCCAGTGTGAGGAGGAACCGTGTCCAGCATGTCCCGGTGCCAGATGTGTTCCTCCCAGCCTGAAGCGGAACGTAAACACACTGGAGCAGCAGAGCAGGATCCGCTGACGCGCTACATCTGCTCCGAGGCTGCAGATCCGCCGTGTCGCCAACATAAACAACATAAACGCTCCTCCGTCACGCCGAGGTCTGTTTGTTTCCAGTCGCTCGTCTTCCGACTCAGGACGAGTCCCCGAGGGGGGAACCAACCTGCGTGGAACGTGTTGCGTGGTCGGACGTCCCGCGAGACGCTTGGGGGAGGACGGGAAGCGTCCCGGCGGGACCTCGTCCTCACGCTCTGTCTGCAGGTCAACCGGCTTATTTTGAGCTCACAGTCTGTTCTGTTAAGAAATCCTTTTTTTTTTTTTTTTTTTACATTTTTTATTTTTTCTCTCGGTAATAAACGGGGATTTGGCACCTCGAGCCGCGCCGTCTTTTAAAGCTCTGGTTTGGCCGAGGATCCGGGATCAGCCACTGCCAATGACAGCGCTGCCATCCTGACAAGTTATTTTTGATTTTTTTTTTTTTTCAGCATCTCAGCGTTACTAAAATACTTGAGCATATTTTTTTTTTTTCTTCCCTCTTTAAAAAAAAAAAAAAAAAAAAAAAATACTTCCATCCCAATCAGGAAGTGGCCATTAGCAGATGTCTTCCTGTTAGTCCTTTCTCAGTTTAGCCTGTCTCACATTCGCCCACTTGGGGCTATTTATTCCCTCATTGGCTTCTGCATGTGTTCAGTCCAGACCTTTTTAACAGTGGGGCACCTTATAATTATGGACAAGCATTGCTCACACGCACATATACACACACACACGCACACACACACACACACCGCATATGTGAGGCAGATGCTCCCGTCTTATCGATCGGTCGGAGGCGTCAACGCATACGAACGGGAGAAATAAAAAATAAAGCCCCGCCGGGCCGTGAGCCTGACCTCCACGTCTGAACGTGAAGTTTGACGACAGAAATGTGAAAAAGTAAAAGACCTGGGTTGTGAAGTGCTGATGGAACATTTTCACCGGCGAGGTTCTACGTTCCTCGCCTGTGGAACAAGCTTCCTGAAGACCGCCGACACGCTCACTGCTTTTAACTTAAAACATTCTTATTTGCACAGGCTTGAATACAAAAAAAAATTTAACTTATCGTATTAAATCTCTTACCTTGTTTATTATACTTGTCAAAATACATTTCTTTCATTTCTTCTGAAGCTTTGATGTGTTTCTTTTATCTTTAATTTCTTTGTGAAGCACTGTGAATTGCCTTGTGTTTGAACGGCGCTCTATAAATAAACTTGCCTTGCCTTGCCTTGCCTTGCCTTGCCTTGCCTTGCCTTGCCTTACCAGAAACTCCAACTCAGATTTTAGGCTGAATTTAGAATTTAAATCATTTTCTCTGCCGTTTCACTTCACAGCGTCAAACAAAAACTATTTGGAAAAAAAAAAATTATAAATTATATTCATGTTTATTTGTATTTTTTATTTTAAAGCTTCATTTAAACAAACAAATACGAATATTATACAAATATGAATACGCTATTATAGCAATGTTTAGACACGCGTGTCGTCATTTTATTTTGAATTTAAACTCAAAATATTTACCCTCAACATCCAGCTTAATTTGATCTAATTTTTTAACCGTTGAATGGAAACAAAAACCAAAAAAAGCAGGAATCTGAGTCACGAGCTGAATGAAGCAGTTTTGCAGCTCGGCTCCGGTTCCCAGTGACGAACGTCGGATCACAAACACACAGAGCGGCGATGGAAACTAACACTTCATCCACTTGTTCTCCTTGTTTCAGATCACAAGCCGAGCAGCGTGCGTAACGACTACCTGCTGTGCCCCGCCCCCCAGCTGCAGCACGTCGGGCAGTAAGTACAACGGCGTGGCGTCGGACCGGCCGGAAAAACATCGGAAACGCCTTCCGTCCAGTCCGCAGAGCTCATTAGAGTAGAGTAGAGAGCTTTAGTCCTCCCCAGGGGGAAACACAAACTTACAACAGCTCAAGGTAAAAAGGTGCAGAACTTATAAAGTTAAGGAATTAAAATATGTAAACATATGTAAAAATCTAAACAAGAGCCAAAAAAGACCACAAAAAATTGAATATGTAAAAATAAAAAAAATAAAACAATCCAGTAAAAAAGAAAAATCCTCTAAAAAAAGAGTAAATTGCCAGGATTAATATACACACAGTGGAGATAGGTAAAAGAGATGTACTCATTGCCTTATTATCGTCTTCTACTTTCTAAAAAGTGGGTAGAGGGGGGCGTGCCCCTGGTACTCACCCCGGCCTCCAAAAATGGATGTAAGTAAAACGGCGTAGCGTCAGACAGGCCGAAAAATGTTTGAAACACCTTCCGTCCAGGCCGCAGAGCTCACTACCTTATTATCCTCTTCTGCTTTCTAAAAAGTGGGTAGAGGGGGGCGTGCCCCTGGTACTCACCCGGGCCTCCAAAAATGAATGTCAGTAAAACGGTGTGGCGTTGGACCGGCCGGAAAAACATCAGAAACACCTTCCGTCCTGTCCGCAGAGCTCATTACCTTATTATCCTATTCTGCTTTCTAAAAAAAAAAAAACCCACAACTTTCATTTTAATTGTTGCCTTGGAGGGAAAAAAAACAAAACACTTTGACTTCTGTCAAGAACAATAAGAGCTGAAATGAACTTGAAACTCCTTGTCTTGAATCACAAACGCAATTTTTATCGTGTGTAACATCATTGCGTGTGAAGCGTCGGCAGTGTTTGCAAAGCAGAAGGCAGTATTGTGCAGAGCGACGTCATTGGAGGATGACGAGTCTGTACTAGATTCTGGATTCTGGCTGGGTGACAACGGGAGATGTATGGAATTTCAGTTAAACATGTAAAGAGATTGCGTCTCGGGGGTTTTTCTGCGTCGAGGCGAACAGAAACATCGCTTCTGCATCGAGAAAGAGGGTTTTTTCTTTTCTTTTTTTTTTTTTTCTTTTGTGCAAATAAGCGACGCTTGAGTCTATAAATCATCTGTATGTTGAAACGGGAGTGTAAAGACTCTGCAAAGAGCGCAGATAGAAAAACACTGTCGACAAAACTCTGGCTGAAAAGGAAGCAGTGTAAATACGCTGGTTTCCGAGGCCGCGTTGCTATTGTTAGACTCCTGCAGCGGCTTTTATAATCCCAAATCACAACAGACTCAAACGCCCTGCATGGAACAACAGATTTTAATGTCCTTGCTGAGCACAATCCAATCAGGTCGTGATTATTAGATGTGAAGGAGATTGTGTTTCATACAATCAACCTGAGCTCACCTCCGCTCATCCCTTCATCTTTAGAAACCAATCTGCTCATAATACCGGGGTGTTTTTTTTAATATTTGTTTCAGAGCCACAATCATGTGTTTATCTCTGTTTTTGATCTGTTTAATGCCGAGCTGATCGTCTCGAAACATCTGACTCAATCACGGGCGATTTCAAAACAGAGACGGCCGCAGCCACGCTCGCTGGAGCGCAGAGGCGAGTCAGCGTCGCTAGCACGTTAGCCGTTAGCTCATATCGATGCTAACTCGCTAGGTCAGCTAGCAACGTCACTGAGCCGGGGACACACACAGATGAACCACTACCCGAAATATTAGCTGTGCGCTCTGGAGCGGAGTTAGCCGCGCGCTTAGGACAGTCCCTGCTATCGTTTTCACGTGAACGACAACAATCTATATTGTAAATGTGTATCTAGTCGAAGAAGTTAATTGCAGAATAAAAACTGCAGCTACAAGTGTGCGTGTGCAGGAATGTCATGATTAGAAATGTTCAGACCGGAAGCCGTTTTTATCGTGCGAATGAACAGAGATTTATCCAAGATGGACGGATACGAAAAGTTCCAAACGAAATAGAATTTCCTTGTTCGTCATGAAATGTGAAGCTAGAATCTCGGCCTAGATAGCAGATCTAGTAGCACCAAACCATCATGATACGTCTCTGTTGAACAAATCTGTTAAAAGATGCTCAGTACTGCTGGAAAAAATGAAGTGAAACCTCAGATTTCATGACATAACTTTGATTAATTCCCCTTTTTCCTACCTCTTTTTACACATTCAGGCTGAATTTGATTCTCCTCATTGAAAGCCGTTAGAATTTACTCCCAATTTAGAGTGTACAGACTCTCCACTACAGGCAGCACACGTCGCTAGCCGTGCTATCTTCAGCTCAAGTTGCGGGGGAAAGTCCCGTTTTTTCAGCCTTTCCCGTCGCGCCGTCTGTTGATCAAGAGCCACGAGAGCCGAACGAGATCTCGTGTCTCACGACTCGCCTCGTCAAGGGTACGGGCAGAATCGACTTGAGCAACCGCGTCTGCGAAGCCGCCCGATGGCCTCGCGGGGACCCCGGGGCCGACGCCGACGCTACGTGCTCTGCCATTTGCGGGGAAAAAAAGCCCGCCTAATTAACTCTTGGCTGCTGACGGTGACCCATTAAGTAGTTAGCTGGTACGGATGGTGAGTAAACACATCTGCTGGAGGGGCTTTAAAAAGGATGCGCGACAGATGCAGCCGTTCCCTTTTCCACACTTCCCGTTTGAATAATTCACCATCCAGCGACAATCCCCCGCACCCCAGACCACCTGCGTGGAACTCTGGAGCCCGGAAACTTCCATTCCCGTCCATCTGTCCCCTTCTGCTCCATCACCGCTGCCGGCACTCAGGGTGCCCCTGTAACACGGCTCTACTCAGCCGAACAACAACTGCCATTTCATTGCACATTTGCTCCGCCGTCCGTCCCCCTTCGAACCATGTTCCTGTTCCACATGGGGCCTTCCTCCTCCCTCCTCCTCCTCCTCCTCCTCCTCAGCAAACATTGCTTTGAAATTCAGGAACTCGTGAATGTGGATGGTTTGGAGAGCGTGTATGTTCCGTGCAGTTCAGCTGCAGCTCCCCGGCCCTGCGGGGACCCGGAGCACACGGCTTCACATTCAGCCTCGGTGTCCAGGAGCCACAGTGTCCTCAGTTGGTCAACCAGCTGTGTGCGAGCACTCACAGAGGAAGCATCATCTGCGTGGACAGCTGTGGCATCAGTCTTGACACACTGGCATCTGCTGAGGCCCCCCCGCCCCCCCCCCCACCCACGTATTCCCATTAAGAGAGCCGACCAGGAGGTTAAGTGGCTGTGCTTTTTTTTTCAGCAGCATGTCCTCACCTGGTGTTTTCACAACACCGGCGGAGAGCGGGACATATCTGGGAGGGGAGTCGTCAGGTACGGCGGCTAATGCTAATTGTTTGTTAATAATTAAAGGGGGGCTGTCCCGGCGCTGCTTGGAGGGGGGGTGGGAGGAGGGGGTCGCTGCATCTGCTCCAGCAGGCCAACAGAAGAGCTTTACATTGTTCGTCCCAATTTTAAAGCTACAGGCAACATGGTCACTCTTTGTTTGATTGTCGTCCCATCAGGGCATCATTCCCACAATGCTTTGTGGCATGTGAACGTCCAGACAAGACCTCTGGGTGACTTCACGAAATTAAATTTAAAAAAAATTTGAAAACGTACCATACCTGGACTCGAACCCAAACCTCTTTCCTGACAGACTCTGATACACTGGACCAACAGCTCACTCTCGAGTACATCGATCCCGGCGGTAGTTTTGTAAACATGTCACTTATATAAGACAAGCTTAAAAAAAGTGAATGAATCGATGTAGCTCTCGTCACAGTACATTTTTAAGCTTCTCATATATACGTGTTTTCGTTTGTTGTTTTTTGGGGTTTTTTTTTCATTTGGTCAAGTCATCCAGAGGTCTTGTTTGAACGTTCATATGACGTCCATTTCTACAGTACTTTATTCACAATACATTCGTAAGCGTGCCGCTCGTGTATGAAAAGACTTTAAGCGTGTCCCGAGTGTTGACCCTGCGATGTACCGGTGTCCTGTCCAGGGTGGACGTCCCTCCCGTTCACAGTATCGGCTCCGCGATGCTCCAGATCTATCGTTCGGCGAACCCGTTAAATGGCGGCGGATCTTCAAATAACGATAATAACTGATGAATCCAGTGATGTCAGTGGTACCAAGTTCCTATGACGGTAGAACACGAGGTCCTCCTTCGCCACTTCCTTTTTAGTTTAAAGGGCGCCGAGCGCATGATAAATAATCCAGTCCCCCCCAAACAGGATGTCTACTTGTGAGCAGATGCTGTTCTCAAAAACCTAGAACTCATTTCCAGATTGACGGCGAGTGTCAGACGTGGCGGTCGCCCACGCCATTCGGCACTGATGTAAAACTCACCAGAGATCCCCCCCCCCCCCCTCTACAGTGGCGGTGTCACTTAGGCAAATTAAAAAAAGATGTCTACCGGTGCATTTCTTAAAGCGTGCAGATCTCCCAGCGCTTTATGGCAATCAAGAGATTGTGTCTAATGGCAGAGCGCCGGTGTCGGGGATATGAGATGTGCGGCGGAGGTCGACGAATCCCCGGCTCTCTTCCACTGCCGTGCACCGATCAGATGTTTTCATATCCTCTCTCATGAATGCTGGATGTCTCACTTTGGAGTGAAACTTCTTCCGGCGGTCCCCAGGCTTCGGGAGGTCGTCTCCCTCCCGTCACTTTGCGATCCCCCCCCCCCCCCCCCCCGTCCTCTCAGAACTTCTGCAGACTGATGGCTCCTGGATGCTCGCTGACAGGAGCCACATATGCTCCTCGGTGAATTATTCAGCCTCCTCAATTCTGACATCTTTAAGGGATAGTTTGAGGCCCATTAGCGCCGCCATTGTCGGCCGCCGCAGCTGTATCGTTTCACCAAACGTCAGCGTCACAGCGGGTTCACGTTCCGACGGACTTTCTCAGCGTAGAGCTGCCAGGTATGGATCGTAGAACTTCTCTATCCTCAGAATCTTCAAGTGCTTTTAATCCCCCACGATGTTGAAGTCTGGCGGACCGGAAATAGACGATGTTCACCGTGACGTTTACGAAATTCCACCACGGTGCATAGTGGGATACCCTGTGGTACTCGCCGCCATGTTATGTGTGTGTAAATACAGTCTCACAAGAGCGTCGTGCGACTCGTTTCGACTCTTCTTTAAAAAGCCACAACAATATATACTGTATGTACATATGTATATCGCAGTAGACCCTCAAAACTTTCATCTTTCATCGAGGGCGTTTGCAAAATCGCCTGTAATTTTAGCCACACGTCTTCTGCACCCATACCGCAGACGATCCCTTTGTGCGCGGTGGGATATGATGTAGTCGTGAATGAGGTCTACGGGAGGCGACCGGGAGACCAGATGAACCAACTCAACCAGCTAGCTACTGGCTCAGCTTTAGACATGAGCGAAGCCCCCCTACCCCCCCGTGGAGAAATGTTTCTCCTGCTCTTCACTCTGAGCTGTTGACTTCAGACTTTATAAAACAAGTGGCCGACAACACAAAACCTGGAGAGCTGAGGTCTCGCTTAATAAAATGACGTCATTTTGTGTGTGGAGCGCCATCCGGCCCAAGAAATCTAGTTGGGATGTCGCTAATGACCACATCAGTCGCGTTTTAGTCGTGTTTAGCATGTAGCATCACTACGATATGAGCCCCACAGCTCGTTTACGTGTCGGAGGGCGGAGTTACGTGATGCACCTGAACGCACCACTCAAAGCTGTCGGCTCCTGTCAAACCGGAGCAACATGGCGGCTCGGATACAAACTTCCTCTTTTATTACTGAAACAGTTCAGAGATATTTATTTCTGAAAACATTTGAAGTGAGAAATAAGATGTACAGTTGAAAATGTAAAAAATTTTAAGAATTTTTTCCGGCAACAGGCCGACTTTTCCGAGACGTGAACTCATTGAAAATCTGAGCTAATCTAATATTTTAGGAAATATTTTCCGCCAAAATGAAAGAAAGTATTACACTGGTTCTCCTCACCTCGTAGCTCTTTACACGTGAAAAAAAAAAGAGCAGTGACCCTGTTGGTAACGAGCCTGAAAAGCAGAGGCTGATGTATGTCTTATGCCTCCGTGCCGAAGCAGATTCTGCTTGCTCAACGGTAACTTGGTTAATTAGCAGGAGATGTGAGGAGGAGGGCGTCGGCGTGAAGAATGTCCGGCGTTGTCAAAGAAAAGGACGACGTGGGTTCATCAGTGCGTCTCCGCCTTGACACGGCTGAGTCCACACCTCCAGCCAGATTAACAACCTGCCCACCGTCATCATCTTATTGGGGGTGTCAGTTAAATTAGCCTCTCCCTTCACCCATTCCGCTCCTGCACTTAGTGAACACGCGAGGGCCGGGGAGCAACTCGGCTTGAACACGCCGCCGCTCGAATCTACATCACATCCAGGAAACAACACTTATTCAGATCTACGGAGAAAAAAAGAATTCTGGCTCCTTCCGTTCAACTCAATTTTTTTTTTTATTAGATTCAGTCCTTTAGATTAGGATAAACAGAACGAGGGCCGGTGGAGGGAAAGACGCGACGACGTGAAACATTTTCAACACGCGACGCTTCAGCGGCACTAAAGTCTTTGTGTTCGATTCTCTGAATTTTTTTTACCATCGAAATCAGACTTTTAATTTTAAAAGCTGTCGAATTTCAAGGACGTATCTTTTTTTTTTGCTTCGCTTCTGATTTTTTTTCAACATCTGGAAATATTCAGTGTGTAAAAATTCAATGTGTCTAAAAGAAAACAGCAAAAAAAATTCAGCCGCAAAAACAAATTCAGCTGAATCTTTTTTGCAGCTGAATTTTTTTCGCAGCTGAATTTTTTTCACGGCTGAATTTTTCGCAGCTGAATTTTTTTTGCGGCTGAATTTTTCGCAGCTGAATTTTTTTCGCAGCTGAATTTTTTTCGCAGCTGAATTTTTCGCAGCTGAATTTTTTTTACGGTTGAATTTTTTTCGCAGCTGAATTTTTCACAGCTGAATTTTTTTTACGGTTGACTTTTTTTGCAGCTGGATTTTTAGACACGTGGAATTTTTACACAACTGAATATTTTCAGATGTTGAAAAAAAATCAGAAGCAAAAAAAAAAAGATACGTACTTGAAATTCGACAGCTTTTTAAATTCAAAGTCTGATTTCGATGGTTAAAAAAAAAATTCCGAGTGAGAAATTCGCATTCAGAATCTGATGGCACAGTTTTACTTCCATAAAAGTGCCTCCTGTTTTTTTTTGTGTGTTTTTTTTATATATATAAATATTTAGTGTGGTAAATAACATAAGGTGCAAACAAGTCAGTTTGGGATATAAAGAATACGGTGCATAGTAATGGACGCATGGTGTGGTTGCTCATCTGTTCACAACCACAGGAGAATTAGTGGCCCAAGGCGCCGCCTCAGGCGCAATCCACAGCAAAGAGAGCGCTCTTGTTATTATTCCACAGCAGCGGTTTCCAGCAGGCCTCCCCTCCACTGCCTGCACTCACAGCTGGCCCCCTCACACAACACAATACCACTCAGCGACTTCTTTCTCCTGCTTTTTTTTCTCCTCCTTTCTTTCTTTCTTTCTTTGTGTCGGGAGGATTTCAGGCGTTTCATCCCGTCCGTATCCTGAAATCTCATTAAACCTGCGGTAATTGGATTGTGCATAATGGACATATGGAAATTGGGGTGCCGTTCATCATTAGGCTTTTAATTGCGTCCATTTTGGCCGCCGCCTTTTTTTCTCCCGTCTAAATAAGTCACGGGAGTTCGCCCGGCTTTGTTTAGCCCTCATCAGGCTACTTTACCGCGGGTAATGAGAGCGTTTTTCCCCCTCGCTCGTCTACCTGTTGTGCTCGTTCCTGAGCGCCGTCCTATAATTGGCCGCCGGACAGATTCTGCGGCGGTCGCTTGTTAAAACACGGCTTTAGCTCTTAATTCTGCCGCTGAAAGCCGGACAAGATGTTTTAGAGAATCTCATTGACTCCTCGCGGACTCACAATGGCAGCGGCGGAAAGTCGAGGATGACGATGACGCCGTGATCAACGCTGAGAACGACGCTCGCGCGCCGTGGAAATGAACACCCTGAGGTTTTGTCATTAGTTATTTACAACTCAGTGTTTGATACAAGAGTTTTGATGTGATTTCAATTGACAAATAAACCAGAAAAACAACGAATTAGTTGGCTTTTGTTGCGTCGGTCTAACAAAATAAAGCTGATCTCCAATCTAACAGTGCGATTGACCAACGGACTGTAAAGATTAACACACAAGAAAATTGCATTCATTTTTAATATTTACCTTTGCCAGTGAAAGTTGGGCGAGAAGGAAATGTCGTCTTCGTGTGTTTATTTATGTATTTATTGGTTTGTATGTATTTTACCAACGTTTCTCAAAAACTACTCACCCGAATCGTATGAATTTTCCTGAGATGATTTTCTACCATCCAAGGACCAATCGATGAGATTTTAGGACGTTAACGGCGAACCGTTTACGAATAAATCACCCCTAAAAAAAAATGTCCCATACAAAGCGGGCGCCTCACGGAGATCAAAGGAGATCGGCGTCTGTTGCCATGGAGACGGCAGCGATATAGCTACCTGACCTGGCTCGTTGGCAACAATCGACGTGAGCTAACGGCTATCATGCTAGCGATGCTAACTCGGTTCCGCAAAGAAATGTAGCGTTTGGCGAAGGCCGTGCGCTCTACCGAGCGTAGCTCTATTTATTAAAAGTCTTTACCCCTGAAAGATGTACTGAACTATTTCTAGACCTTTTTTTTTCCCCGTCACGTTTGGAATCATGTAAGAGAGGTTTTGATAAAAACGTGCAGTTTGTGCTCAATGTGAATTTCCTTTAATAATAATAATTTAAAAGAAAAAGAAAAGAAAGATGGCCGCCACTTTTAGCACATGGTGACGGTCCTTCACTGCAGAGTCCGTCCTGGTCTGTCCATGGGTCGTACTGTCTGCTGGGTCCAGCCATGTAAAGGTCCCCCCCCCCCCCCCCCCACCCCCCCGTCTCTGTTTGCAGGACCATGGACGTCCTCATCAGCCTGAATCACGGGAAGTCCTTCATCTCCAGCTCCTACACCATCACCGCCTCCACATGCGTACGTCTCCCGTCGTCTCCCTCTTTGTTTCAAGCTGCCGAAATTCTGATTTTGGATTTTCTGATGTCGTGGCGGTGAGACGTCAAAGAGCTGCCGTCACACTCTCTGGTGGTTTCCTCCCGCAGTCCAACGGCCTGGTGGTGGCCCTGGTCTTCCTGGTGCTCCTGGTCCTGCTGGCTCTGGCCCTCATGTGGTGGTTCTGGCCCCTCTGCTGCAAAGTGGTGAGTGACATTGTTCTGGAACTTATCCGTTTGTGCAGGACTCATTTCAAACCCCCAACCGGGTGATTACGAAATATCAAACAGCTGTTTCATGTTTCATCACCCCACATGGAAAGAACCTATATAAATATATATGTTTTAGGTTTTTAATATATGTGACATATATAAAATTTCCTATATTATGTGTACATAAATGCACATATATGTACACATATACGTGCAGACAGGTACCTATATAGGTGCATATATGGTTCTTGCATAATTGTTTTTTAGTTAGTTCTTAGTTATTACCTTGATAATGTATGACAGTTGCCAAAGTGAGATATATAGGCTATATATATGTGGAAATAAAGAAGCAGTACAGGAGACCTATATGGCCTGTATATTCACATATATGCACCTCAATTTTGCCTATATGGGGCATATATAGCATTCTAGCTACTAAGAAAATAAAGTAACAATCATCTTAAAACTAGAATAATAATCTTGTTTTAAGCAAAATGACTTATTAGTCAAAAACAAGTAATTTTTCACTTAATTTAAGAAATCATATCTTGCCTAGATTTTACTTTTTGCAGAGCAACTCCATATTTGAAAAGAAAACCCAGCTTAAACGGCCTTTTAAACATTTTTAAGTCGATTTCTTTTATTTAATTAGCGTGTGTCCCGCCAGAGGGTCGACTCTTCACCCAGAGTTGAGAATTAAAAACTCCAAGGCCATAAATCGTCTTACCAGCCGAGACATTTGACACAATTTGAATAAAAAAAACCTGAAATATATATAATTTCGCCCCTCAATTAACTCAAAAATGCGTCTGTTGAAGTTTGTGGGCCGGGAATGTCGAAATTTCACTTTTCATCCCGAAAAAGCGACGGTTGGATCCGACTAATTGATTTCAATTGATCCGTCTCTGCTGAATTCATGCTAACGGAGTCTGTTTAGCATTTTTCCTCTCGCCTTTTTTTTTTTTTAAGTTTAGTCCCGGACTGGGGAGTCATTAGAACCCCCCCCCTCCCCCCAGGTTCGGCCCCGTCGGGGAGGTAAGCCTCACCCTGTTAACCACTTAAAACGATCCACAGCAGATCATCATGCGGGGCTGAGAGAGAGAGAGAGAGAGAGAGAGAGAGAGAGAGAGAGAGAGAGAGAGGGGCTTACAGATGGCGCCATCCTCTTTCTGTGTGTTGCTGCCTTCTATTGAGATCTAATAAGGCCACCCCCCCCTACACTCCCCACCCCCACCCTCCCTCCCACTACCACACCACCCCTCAAACAGTAGACGTCACCTGGCTTTGTGGACCTGGAGGGATCCCATCCAGTGTGAGATGGAAGCATATTTTGGAAAACCAACAAAGGCATTAAAATGTAAACCCCCTGCAGCATGTCTGGCCCAGGACATGTTTGTCTTGGTGAAGAGAGCTGCTGTTGCTTTCCATCAAGGGAGGCAGCAGAAGAGGAAGGCCATGTGTGTCTTGTTAATATTTAAACCCCCAGTCTGCCCAGTTTCAGCAGTTGGGATGAGGCCACACACACACACACACACACATACACACACACACACACACACACACACACGCGCACGCGCGCACAGGCAAATTTGCCCAGCCTCTTTCCCACAATCCTTTTCTGCCTTCCCCACATGGTCCGTTGCCAGCAGGTCATCAAGCTGCACTGTGTCATCAGTTTTTATTTATTTATTTATTTGTTTGTTTTTTTCGTACGTCTCTCTCACAATGTCGAAGGATTCAAATCAAACAAGTCGGGAGTAGACATTATGTTCAATTTAATTTATTCATCCTCTTATTTGTGTGATATTACAAAATCGGAAAAAGAAATTCACGTGAAACTGCAGTTGAAGTATCACATCGTTCAGTGTTTAGCAATGCTACTGCTAATGATAATGATGGTTTCTGAGGAATTGCATGTGTAAAATACAATGATGGATTGAAAAAGATGTGCATTATTATTTTATTTAAAGGTGCTGCATTAGAAAACAGAAGAGAGAAAGCAGCTGTTTCAGCGTGGTGAAGTTTTTTTTTTTTTTTTTTTAATCCTCTCTTTAAATTGAAGTAACATCAGGTAGTGTTAACGTCAAAGCGCCATTTTGGCGCATTTGAATGAATCAAACTTTATTCAAACTGGATCTTTTCAGCTGATTTCAGCCTCATTAGCATGAACCTGTTAA
>NC_137656.1:1406438-1413938 GCF_963422515.1 Blennius ocellaris | reverse complement strand
GCAGTAAGAAAAGGTTGGAAAATAGGGTTTAGGGTTGGGTTCAGCTCTCCCCTACCCTTTAACCCTGTCGCGGTCTGGAGACTTTGTATCGTGGTTGTCTGTTGGCTACCCATTAGCCACGAGCTAGCTAGCCTAGCCTAGTCCGGACCAATCAATGAGTTTCTTCTTTCTTTACTTCCTCTCTGGTCAACGTTTGAGACCAGGAACGACAGTGCCCCCCCCCCCCCCCCCCCCCCCCCCCCGATCCAGCAGCTAGCGTAACTGCGTGACGTTTTCCATGTGATTCGGTTCGGTCTCAAACCTGAATGTCTGATTAAACGCTGATTAATAATAGGAAAGTTTTTTGCCACGTTGGATGTACTGATGCGACGTCGTCTCCGTTTCTGTCCCCGTCCAGGAGCCCGAGGTCCAGTCCAAGAAGAAGTGGCCCACCGTGGACGCCTCGTACTACGGAGGACGAGGAGCCGGAGGAATCAAACGCATGGAGGTAAGAGCCCCGCCCCCCCCCCCCCCCCCCCCCCCCAACCCCTTCGTCCCGTAGACGAAGAGAGGCAGCGAGGCGACACACATCTGACACGGGACGTCACGTCAAGCGTGCATCATCAGAAAAAGAGCTGCTGACGTCCGGCGTTTGCGAGAGTTTGAAGTTTTGAGGAGGAGGAAACCCGGCGCCGGTGACTGATGCCTCCGACATGACAGCTCCTCCATCTCGGCCTCGGACACGGGGGTCTGATTGGATCAAGTCACGGCCTCCGTGAAAGATTGAGTGCCGCTGCCAGTTCGACACGAGAACCTGACTCACAGAGCAAACTTATCACCTCCCCAACCTCCCCCACCTCCCCCAACCCTCCTCCTCCTCCTCCTGAACCCCGACGCTTTGTTCTGCTCCTCCTCGGGGACTCCTGGCTGAAAGGGCCTCCCGGAGGATTTCCCGGCATCCTCCGCGAGCTCCTACCTCTCGTGTCGCGGCGCTTAATCCGCGGCGACAGACTTTTGTCTTTCACCTCCCGAAGCCTCTGGACGAGGACTGAACATCGAGCTCTCCGAACGCCAGACGTTCGCGCCGAAGACGCACCTCCGCCTGCAACGCCGCTGCCAATTCCTGCAGCCATTGTTGAGCCGGTGGAGGTGACAAGTTATCTTTTATTCATGGCGGGCCTCTCTCTCTCTCTCTCTCTCTCTGTTTCTTGATGATGCGGCAGGCCAGGCATGTATCCCAGAGATGATTCTGAAAAGCTGTTCTGTATTGTCACGGCTTACCTACAGCACGAAAACGGCGTCGCTAATTAATCACCTCTCCCCATTCATGTGACAGTGTTTTTTTTTTTTATCTCTCCTTCTTGCAACAGATGTGATGAATTCAATTAAAAACAGAACAGCTTAACTACCGCACTAGCTCTGCCGTTTCACACACACACACACACACATTGTGCCATATGTTAGCGTGATGACAGAAGAAGAAACTGGGACGCCGCGGAGGATGTTCAAGAGTTTGTTTGTCTTCGTCGCGTCGTGAAGTAAGACTGATTTATGAACAGAGACGGAGTCGGTCTCTTCAGTCTGTCTTGTTCTGTCTCTGTCCCACTTGAAGCTCACATGAGGACGGATGATGTTTGAAGGATCAAACATGTAGAATCTGGTGTTTGTCCTCCGGACTCTTGAACCTTGAGAACATTCAAAGAGTCATGTCATCCAGCTTTTCAACACTTTCGCATCTCGTTGGTCCAAAAACCTTGTTTTCAAAGTTTATTTCTTGTCCTTGATTTTCCCTCCATTAGAATATTGGATCCTTGAGCTGCATTCAGAATCTGCTGTGTCTGTGTGAGCTGGACTGGCTCCGCCCACACATGACCATCTATGGGAAGATGGAGGAAGTCCTTCCTCTCGTGGCGCCATGTGCCAGAGCAGAGCTGCCTGATTAGTTTTAGTGGCATTAGTTTCACCCTCTTATCTACTTATCTTTCTCTTTAATCAACATTTCTTCTTGGTATTTTAAGAATTGTGAGAAAACATAGCTAACCTCTGAAGTTGGTAAATCAGTGTTAATGTGAAAAAAAAAGTGTATACATCTTTAACTACCTCAAGGAAATATTGATATAAGTCATGGTAGTAATCGCTGTCGGCATTTAAACGTTTCAGAAAGTTTCACATTTACATGGCAACATTTTGAAAACGATGTAGTTAGCATGCTAGGCCACTAGTGGGTGCTGTTGGTTGTTTTTTCTCGTGGTGCCATGTGCCAGAGCAGAGCTGCCTACATTGTGGGAGGAGTCAAAGGGGGGGGGGGGAGCCTACCTTGATTGTGATTGGCTCAACCCCCTCGATGACAATATATAGGGTTTGATTTCTGATTGGCTGCTTGGAGCAACACACTTTTAAAACCTGGAACAAGCCGGGGAGAGAGAGGACACACTGTCTACACTTCTGGGGCGTCGTTCCAGATGTGGAGACGATTATTACTACTGGAGAACATTTAGGAAGTGAATTATATATATTAATCATATGAGCCCTTTAATCAAAACCAGTATTTTACGAGTGGTCATGTGTTATCTGACACTCTTCAGAAAGCTGTGAAGCGAGTCACTATCTCGGCCTGTTTAAATCCTCAAGCTTTCTGCGCAGCCCAGTTTTATTTTCTGCCGTTACAAAATTTGGCGCCGATTTCCAAAGCTCGTCGTCGGCGTGGGTCTGGACCTGCTGAACCTGTGACGTCCTCCAGGTGCGGTGGGGAGAGAAAGGCTCCACCGAGGAAGGCGCTCGTCTGGAGATGGCCAAGAACGCCATCGTGTCCATACCCGAGGACGTAGACGAGCCCGAGATCCGCCGGCCCCGAGCGAAGGCCCCCGCCGCCGCCCGCCACTCCCAGAACAAGTGGTACACCCCCATCAAGGTGAGCGCCGGGTCGCCGTCACGGCAGGGCTTGTATGATTTAAACCAGATTTTAGTTGAGGGGCCACATCAACCTGATCTGACCTCTGGAGGGCCGAACGAGTCAAACAACATATTAAACTGCAGATATGGACAAATGTCAAAGTCTTTCTTTCTTTTGATTCTTTTGTAACTGCAAGAATTTGCCAGTTTATTCTGAAATATACATATTAAAGGAAATCAGAAATTATTATATTTGCAAAAAAAAAACCCTCAGTCACCTGTATCTGGATATCGTATTTTTATTCGGGATTAAAACAATTTGTCATCATCTGGAAATTGTTTTGAGTTTACGTGTCTAAAGTGTTGCTTCACACAAGTTGGACTCGTTGTTTTATTGTGAAAGGCGTTGCCTCATGTGACCTCCACAGATGCATTAATGTCGGGGGTCAAATTCTGACCAAGGGCGGTTTTAAATGTCATTTTTGCCGATCGAGTGTTTTTAGATCAGCCTCTTGTCACTTTTCATTTTTAATGCTTCAAAAATCGCATGGCGATGGACTAGATGGTCTGGGGGGCCGGTTCTGGCCCCCGGGCCGCATGTTTGACACCCCTGGTTTAAACAGTCGTGGTAAAAATATTTTTAAAATTTTAATTTTTAATTATTTAAAACTGTAAAAACAATCAATGGTGTTGTGTTGCTCCTCAGGGACGTCTGGACGCTCTCTGGGCTCTGTTCCGCCGGCAGTACGACCGGGTGTCTCTCATGCGTCCCACGTCAGAGGACAAGGTGAGTGAGCCGTCCAGCAGAGCGCTTGTTTTCACCACCAGGGTCTGGGGGGGGGGGGGGGGTCCTGTCCCGTACCGGGCGGTACTGCCGGGTACCGATTCCCGGTACTTAAAAGCATCGCCGTGACCGACGGGAGAGTTGGCGGAGGTTTTTTTTTTTAAAATACAACATCGAAATACAACAATCAACACAAATACAACAACGACACAAATACAACATTCAAATACAACAATCAACATAAATACAACAATCAACACAAATACAACAACGACACAAATACAACATTCAAATACAACAATCAACACAAATACAACAATCAACACAAATACAACAACCGTCACAAATACAACAATCAACACAAATACAACAACCGTCACAAATACAACAACCGACACAAATACAACAATCAACACAAATACAACAACTGTTACAAATACAACAATCAGCACAAATACAACAACCGACACAAATACAACATTCAAATACAACAATCAACACAAATACAACAATCAACACAAATACAACAACCGTCACAAATACAACATTCAAATACAACAATCAACACAAATACAACAATCAACACAAATACAACAACCGTCACAAATACAACAACCGACACAAATACAACAATCAACACAAATACAACAATCAACACAAATACAACAACCGTCACAAATACAACATTCAAATACAACAATCAACACAAATACAACAACTGTCACAAATACAACAACCAACACAAATACAACAATCAACACAAATACAACAATCAACACAAATACAACAACTGACACAAATACAACAATCAACACAAATACAACAATCAACACAAATACAACAACTGTTACAAATACAACAATCAGCACAAATACAACAACCGACACAAATACAACATTCAAATACAACAATCAACACGAATACGACAATCATCACAAATACAACAACGTCACAAATACAACAACTGTCACAAATACAACAATAAGCACAAATACAACAACGTCACAAATACAACAACTGTCACAAATACAACAATCATCACAAATACAACAATCAACACAAATACAACAACCGATGTACGGGTTTCCAGGCACAGGGTATCGGTACCGTATCGGTTCACATGTGAAAGTCCATCCCTCTTTACACCAATTAAAACTCATCTGGAGCCACAAAAACATATTAAATCTTTGAAATGGGGAAAAACACAGCTCAGTAAGTTGTTCCACTGTGACGTTGTGTCAAACTGCAGCTCGGACCTGATTATTGTTTATTCATTGAATCTGCTTGTCGATCGGTCTCGTGGTTTTATTATTCATGAGGTTGTGGAGCTTCGGGCTGTGAAATTCACTCTCTTCACTTGCTTGTAAAGGAAAACACGACTCGTCTCACGTTCACGAATGTCGCCAGTTTTAGTGGAAAAACAATGTATCCTGCATTTTTTATTTTTTTAATTCCAAAATGAAGATTGATAATTATTTCCTGGTCGTTCTCATGATGTATCATCGCCGTTAATGTTTACCTCCGAACATTTATTTATTAGATTCCTGCTGGTTAAGGGATGAACCCTGAACTCTCTGTGCTCCGTCGTGGCTTTACACACACACACACACACACACACACACACACACACACACACACACACACACACACACACACACACACACACACACACACACACACACACACACACACACACACACACACACACACCTACCTACCTGGTGGGTGGGACTTCATTGCAGCAGGTCTCTGCTGATTGGTCAGACATGTGACATCACAGTTCACAGTGTCTTTTATCATTTGTTTAGTATGTGTGTGTGTGTGTGTGTGTGTGCGCGTGTGTGTGTGTGTGTTGCTCTCGTCTTAGACTTCCCGTGTAGTGTTCTGCTCCTCCTCTTCCTCCTCTTCCTCTCGCTGCTCCTCCATTGAAACACATTCACGACCAAGTGTTTGGTGGCAGGTTCAGAGTGAATGGCAGACCACATGGGTGGAGGAGGGTGGAGGAGGAGGGAGGAGGGAGGAGGAGGGAGGAGGTGGAGGAGGAGGAGGAGGAGCAGCAGTGTCTTTGATGGCGGACAGGAAACCTCCCGGGTCATGAATGTTTCAGCGGCTCCATCCGCAGGGTCACCAGGACTCGTACAGGTGGAAGGAAGCAGGTTGTCACAGACATCTGTTAAAACAGGGAACCTGGTGTCTGTGCCCCCCCCCCATATCCCCCCCCAACCCCCAAACCCCAAACCCCCCCCCCTCCCGCCTGCAGCCTGACCGCTGGATTGTCAGCAGATGCAGAAGAGAGACAGAAAATGAAAGTGAAACAGTTTTTTCTCTCTCTCTCTCTCTCTCTCTTTTTTTTTTGTTTTTTTTGTGGTCTCACATTTAGTGCCTGCGGGCCTCCGACACCAAAGGTAGAGCGGGGGTGGACACAGCTGCAGCGCCGAACTCGCCCCGGGCACAAATAAAGAGATCTAATGTGGTTTGACTGTGTTGTCGGTGAGACGAGGGAGCGAGGGAGGCACTTCAGAGCCAAGTTAGCATCGCAACATCTGCCGCCAAGTTCTGCAGGATCATCTGGGGACGGCAGGTAGAGGAGGTGGCAGGGACAGGCGGGGGACAGGCAGTGAAAGACGGGGACAGGTAGGGACAGGCGGGGACAGGCAGGAACAGGCTGGGACAGACAGGAACAAGCAGGAACAGGTGGGGACAGGCAGGGGACAGGAGGGGACAGGCAGGGACAGGCAGGAACAGGCAAGGACAGGCAGGAATAGGTAGGGACAGGCGGGGAGAGGTAGGGACAGGCAGGGGCAGGTGGGAACAGGCAGGGACAGGCGGGAACAGGTGGGGACAGGTGGGAAAAGGCGGGAACAGGCAGGAACAGGAAGGGACAGGCAAGGACAGACAGGAACAAGCAGGAACAGGTGGGGACAGGCGGGGACAGGCAAGGACAGGCAGGAACAGGTGGGGACAGACCGGAACAAGCAGGAACAGGCGGGAACAGGCAGGGGACAGGCAGGGACAGGCGGGAACAGGTGGGGACAGGTAGGGACAGGCGGGAACAGGCAGGGACAGGCAGGAACAGGCAGTGAAAGGCGGGGACAGGTAGGAACAGGTAGGGACAGGAGGGGACAAACAGGAACAAGCAGGAACAGGCAGGGACAGGCGGAGACAGGCGGGGACGGGGCATGGCCTCACTCTGGTACTCACTGCAGCTCTTTGTGAAGAGATGCAGGGTGTTAGGTTCAGTGCCTTGCTCAAGGACACATGGTGAGCGGGGCCTCGATGTCTTCTTGATGGGACATCAGAAGATGATCTACTGTGGAAACAAATGAGATCCTGAAGAAACTTGATTCTTCTGTTTGCTGCTTGTTTTGTGAAATATTGAAATATTTTCCATATATTTACTTTATTTATATTCACACCGAGTGTCTTGTTGAACTTCAACCGTTCACAGACGTTGTCCCTGGTGTCACAAATACAACAACCGTCACAAATACAACAACCGTCACAAATAAAACCTCCACAAATCAAACATCCGCCTAAGGCCCTCAAATTCATGCCGGTGGAAGTTTTTGAAAAACATTTCATGTTCCATCAGTGCTGTGTCTTTCGCACCAGAATTGAAGTAAAAACGGATCGGGGCCACCTGGGGAGTACCACCTGAGATCTTCAGGTGGCTCCGCTAGCTTGCAGCCTAGCATGCCCGTTAGCATGCTAACGAACATTGTCCGATTGAGCTGACATTTGGTAGGTGGCCTAATGGGGGCGCTGCGGTCACGAATCACTAGCTAATTAGCTGGTTTTGATGCCGTTTTTTCAAAATAAAATTCATTTAAAAAAAAAAAGTTTAA
>NC_137656.1:1378938-1401438 GCF_963422515.1 Blennius ocellaris | reverse complement strand
GATGCGATCGGCTCGGCTCCGGGTCCACGTTGTTCCC
Source organism: Blennius ocellaris (assembly GCF_963422515.1). Classification (NCBI taxonomy): domain Eukaryota; kingdom Metazoa; phylum Chordata; class Actinopteri; order Blenniiformes; family Blenniidae; genus Blennius; species Blennius ocellaris. Next base: position 1,401,401 of record NC_137656.1, on the reverse strand, counting down.
CCGGCTCCCAGTGGCCACTTTAGACGAATTAGCATCCTCCTTCTCACCAGTTGTGAAAGGGTCACTACTCATTTAATTACCGGCGCCGCCTCGTTAACTCCTTCACCGCCGGGCCGACGGCGTTCCTAATACGGGCTGATGATCTGCTTCGCCGGAAACTGTGGCTTCAACAGCTGTCTGAAGACCACGCCGTCGCAAAAGCCGGGGTTTTCGCTTGTAAACTTTGCTTATTTGAGTCTTTTATTCGCGGCCTTTTGGTCCTCAGACGTGGACCGCAGGAGGGTTTTTTTTTATTTTTATTTAATTCATTCATTCCGGTGCAGTTCAGTTCGGTGTGGGTGAGACTCGTTTGCCGTCGCGATGTGAACAGATGTCTTCTTTAAGGTCGCGCTCGTTGGAACGCGGAACGTTCACGTTCCTCCATTTCCGTTCTCACCACTGCCGGCTTATATGAATAAATTACCGGCCTGCATAATTCATCGGCGGGGAGGGAGGAAGACGTGACAATAGTTGGCAAAGCGCCGTCGGAGATAATTGAAAACATCCTTGAAGAGCTTCCAGATGTGGATGTCTTTGCTGGGTTTGTTGTTCGGGGGAGGGGGGTTGGGGGGGGGGGGGGGGGTCTTCAGGGTCGTTCTTGTTTCGTCTTTTTATTTTCTTTACGTCCTCTTGGTCTGGTTCGTCTCACCTCGTCCTCTCTTTGTGCGCCATCTGCGGCGCCGCGTGTTCCGTCAATATGTCATTCTGCATTATAACGGCCGTATCTGGTGTTAACGACGCTAGTTTATAAAACAGCTTATTAACCTTAATGACAGTGTGATCTGTGGCGGCGGCGACTCCCCAGTCAAGTGTTTTACACCCGTTTTCCCTGTGAACTGAACACCAAACACAGCCGGGGGGTTAAACCGGGGGTGTCGGTCGTATCGGGGCTAAAACAACGGGTGGAAATCACAAAGGATAAGTTAATAGAAGTAACTTATTAATTAGGCGAGCTTGTGAGCTCGTCGGTACCGATTCACGTAAAATCAAACGGCACCATGTTTCCGAGAGATTATCAGTACCAAGTATCAGCACCAGGTATCGTACCAGGTATCGGTACCGGGTTATCGGTGCCAGGTATTAGTGCCAGGTATTAGTACCAAGTATCAGTACCAGGTATCGGTACCAGGTATCGGCACCAGGTATCGGTACCAAGTATCAGTGCCAGGTATCGGTGCCAGGTATTGGTACCAAGTATCGGTGCCAGGTATCGGTGCCAGGTATTGGTACCAAGTATCAGTACCAGGTATCGGTACCAAGTATCAGTGCTAGGTATCGGTACCAGGTATCGTGCCAGGTATCGGTACCAGGTATCGGTACCAAGTATCAGTACCAGGCATTTGTGCCAGGTATCGGTACCGTATCGGTTCAAATGTGAAAGGTACTTTTCACTAGCTTTCAGTGAGAGGAGCAGTTATAAGCATGATAATAATTAGAAATTTCATTTATAACACATTTACATTTAAACAACCTCAAAGTGCTTCAGGAAACATTTTAAAAGGCAAGTCAAAGAAAAAAACACGGCTAAAGTTTTAAAGGGAACACATGAAACACAGTGAGAAGGCTTTTCTTTTTTATTTTTCAAAGGTTGGTTTTTAGTTTTAAAAGCGTCTGTAGTTTGTGGAGCTCTCAGGATATAAGACGAATTATAAGACAACAAGTTATAGAATAAGTGTCTCACAGCTCCTGGAGCAGCAGAAGGTCAGTGATGAAATGATGAGATCTGATATACAAATTCAAGTTACTTGGTTCATTTTGAAACATTTTAAAATAGAAAAAGACAATTCACTTCCCACATCTCAGTATTCTGCAGTTCCGCTAAAATGGGATTCTATTTAAATTTGAGTCTTTAAAAAAAAAACAACCCAAAAAATCTTGTCCACGTCTTGTCAAAAAGATGTTAAATTGTTTATGTACTTGTACGTCTTTGCACTAAAACAAGGAGTTTTAATCATTTCTAGATTATTGTGGATTTAACTTCCTGGTTGGACTCCCTGGTTCGACACTGCTGCTGTAAAATACGACGAGTTTCAGAGGGAAGAAGAAGAAGAAGAAGGGAAAAAAAAGGGAAAACACTTTAAAAGACGACAAAAAGAAATGTGTTTGATAACGGTGGCGAAACATACTGTGATTATTGGGACTCATCAGATAAAGCCTTTAATTCGCCTGAAAGCTGTGCTTGTTGACGAGTCTCCTGGAAAGACAAAGCCGTCCCCACCCAATGTGGGACGCGGAGACACCAGGCCGTCGTCCCCTCGCGTCTCCGTCGTCCGTCTGTCTCTGCGTCTCGCGTCTTGACGCCGTCCAAAAGCGCCTAGAATCCCGCCGTGGAGGAGCACAGATGCAGTCTTAATAGCGTGAACCCGTCAGCTGTCCCCTCGCGCCCGGGACGCCGCCGCCGCCGCCGCCGGCGTTTCCGCCGCTAAGCCGGATTTTCCGCGAGCAAACAGGCGCAAAGACGAAAATTTCACTTGTTTTTGTTTCCGAGCGCCTCGTCAATGAAGGGAACCGCTTCCAGAGCTCCTCTGGCCACAGCCTCCCCGTTTTCTGATTTGACCTTCGTCTCGTCCAGAGATTCTCTCGGTTTGAAGATTTTAATATTCTGTTGGCCACTTTTTGATAAATCTGCAATCTGTTTTTTTGTTGTCTTTTTTAGATTAAAGAGTCGAGACTGACCTTTTCTAGTGTGACAGTATTTCTAATAAACCAGACGTCTGAGAGGCTACAGTCTATAGTGACTCTACAGCCTCTAAAGTGACTCTACAGCCTCTATAGTGACTCTACAGTCTCTAAAGTGACTCTACAGTCTCTAAAGTGACTCTATAGTGACTCTATAGTGACTCTATAGTCTCTATAGTGACTCTACAGTCTCTATAGTGACTCTATAGTGACTCTACAGTCTCTATAGTGACTCTAAAGTGACTCTATAGTGACTCTACAGTCTCTATAGTGACTCTACAGTCTTTATAGTGACTCTACAGCCTCTATAGTGACTCTAGTCTCTAAAGTGACTCTACAGTCTCTATAGTGACTCTATAGTGACTCTACAGTCTTTATAGTGACTCTCCAGTCTCATAGTGACTCTACAGCCTCTATAGTGACTCTACAGTCTTTATAGTGACTCTACAGTCTCTACAGTGACTCTATAGTGACTCTACGGTCTTTATAGTGACTCTACAGTCTCATTGTGACTCTACAGTCTTTATAGTGACTCTACAGTCTCTACAGCGACTCTATAGAGACTCTATAGTGACTCTACAGCCTCTATAGTGACTCTACAGTCTCTAAAGTGACTCTACAGCCTCTATAGTGACTCTACGGTCTTTATAGTGACTCTACAGCCTCTATAGTGACTCTACAGTCTCTATAGTGACTCTATAGTCTCCAAAGTGACTCTACAGTCTCTACAGTGACTCTACAGCCTCTACAGTGACTCTACAGCACCGTTATAGTGAGCTGTAGAGTTACTCTAGAGACTACAGACAGAGTCACTGTAGAGTCACTGTGGAGTCACTGTAGAGGCACTATGGAGACTACAGATAGAGTCACAGTAGAGGAGCTGTAGAGCCTCATGACCTCCTCAGACCCCTGAGTTACGTGATTGTTGTGAAAACAGGATTATGTTTTTGGAAAAAAAAAGGTGTTTTCCTCCCATGTTGAGCCTCTGCTCTTTGTGCCGTCAGCCCAACGTTGCGTCTCCTCCTCCTCCTCCTCCTCCTCCTCCTCCTCCTCCCCCCTTTGTTGCCGTGGCGGTCTGACTTTGTCCTCCTCGCCGTCTTTCACACTGCCGCTCCGACTCCATCCCTCTCTGTCTGCTCGTGTCGGGACGCGGGACGCCGCCGCCGCTGACAGTGCTCCTAATTAAGACGTAAAACTGTGGGCAGCAGGTTTCTGAAGGTTACACTGTCTATACCTCAGGAAGTGATAAAGAATGGAGCCACTGATGACATGTGACGTTTCCAGTGGGATGATGCAAACCTCCACTAATGAAGCTGAGGACAGACATGGGGACGGAGGGGGGGGGGGGGGGGGGGGGGGGGGGGGGGATCCTCGATCTGCCTGTGTGTGTGTGTGTAGCTTCATTTCAAAGGATGCTGGGTTACACACAACACATATTTTAATCACTTGTCCAGGTTCAGTGTGATTCTCACATAAGAGGAAGTGTTTCCCAGAGGCCAGGAAGTCGTTCAGGGTTGTGATTTATTGAGTTTTTCCAAGCATTGTTTTTTTTTTTCCTGTTATTCATATTTTAATGCATTTATGAATTCAGGTTCATTTTGCCTGTAAATATTTCAGCAATCAAAACAGTGTTTGAAGAGGAACGCTAGGATCCGTGTGCATTTTAAAATCAAGTCTTTAGAGGAGAAAAAGATCTGAATTGTTAATTGAGTCTTCAGTTAAAAAAAAAAAGAAAAAGATGTTTGATTAGTTTGAGAGGAGTTTGTTGACGGTGATTTAACGGAACTTTCCAGTTTGATTGTTTTTCTGAGCCGAACCAGGCGAGAAGGCTTCATTACGAAAACAGCGTGAAGACATGAAGCGGTTGAGCAATGAGGATATAAACCAGGAAGTCCAACGCGAGGCCCAACGGGCCAAAAACCGACCAACCGGAAGGTTCCGTAACCGTGGCAGCCGGAGTCTTCGCTCTCACATCTCCACAAACCCTTCTTCGCATCCTGTACGTCTCGCGGGAAACGTACGTCTTATCGAGGTTAACCTTCAGGGTTTCTCCTGGATGTTCCGTCCTGCGAATCAGACGACCCTCTTTTAACCGAATCGCCAAACTCGCCCTGACCTCTGGCGCAGGCTATGTTCACCGCCTCTTGACCAATCAGACCTCTTGGTAAACATGACCCACCTGATTCTTCGAAGATCCCGATCGGTGCCCGGATCGCGAGATCGTCTTCTGGGTATTGAAGTGGGTTTTCGTCGCGCGGCTTCAAGGTCGTGGAATCCCGATGTGACGCGCGGTACTTAACGGCGGCGGCGATGCTGTTGCTGCTGCTGCTGGATGTCGGCGCACATGCTGCTCCGCTAAGCCGCCGGGAATCTCAGACACGACGACCCTTCACAAGTTCTGTCGGTGTGAGCGTCTGAGCCCGACGTGAACTCTAGCCCAAACGTGACACGCCGGCTTTGGCCATATGCGAGCTTTTCACCCCTTCCCTCCGCTCGGCTCTGGAGCTGTGAGCACACGAGGGGTGACTGTGAGCTGTGGCAACACTGTGACTCACATAACCCCCCCCTCCCTACCCACCCCTACCCACCCCTACCAAAGATCAGGGCCAAGCCACGCCGGCTCTGCTTCAGACTCTTAATTGATTTGATGGACTCGTGTGCCATTCACACCCCAAACAAAACACTCCGCCCGAGCCGGGTCTACACCGTTGAGACCGAGCCACACGGGATTTACCGAACCGGTTTAATTCCACCGTGGGCCTTTTACCGCGAAACCAAGACTCGCAACTTCTCCCGAGCTCTGGGGTCGACCTCGGTCAGCTCAAGCTCCCAGTCGGATTCTTGCCGAAAGGCGGCGGCGAGGACGGGTCCAACCCCTTACAGCGAAACACATGACAGTTGTTTTTATCTGAACTGATTGAGTGCAGCGCGCCACAAGACGGCTCCTAAATATCTGCCACCCCGTGGCTTTTTTCGCCAAGACCTCCCCCCGACCCGGCGCACAACTCCACAAGGCTTCATCACTCGGCCCAACGCCGCCTCCTTCAGACTCCCTGGTCTTTTATCGGTCCGCTCGGTGGGACGGACTCGGACCCGTCGCTGGACTTTTTTGCATAACGGGAGGGTTCGTTGATCCGCGAACCGACGGTTCCCGATTCGTACCGTCGACGGGAGGAAGTGAAATGACGACACCGAGGCCGTTTTCACACCAGGACGTTGCGACGACTCGAGCAGGAAGCGACAAACTGCCTCGTACCCTCATCCGCCCTTTTGGTTCTCTTTCGTAAAAAAGGACGACGCTGTTGCAACAGGCGCTCTCCTGGAGGCGCTCTTCCTCCAAACTCCATGAAAAGGAATAAAAATAAAAATAAAAAAATTAACTAATTACAAGCATCACACAGATATTTTCTCTACCCAGAATGCACCAGGTCAGGCCAGGGTTTCATTTGATTGAAATTTATTTTGGATTTTCCAAATGTACATACAAAATTATAATAATAAAAAAAACATATATAAATCATTATGATGTGAAAAAAAAAAAAAAAACACAGGATGACAAAAAAGTCATAAAAAAGACTTCAAATAAATGTTCCACACTTTCATTTTAACGAAATGTTTCATTTTAACTTAATTTTTCATCTTAGCTATGTTTCATTTTAACTAAATGTTTCAGCAATTATGGTTTAAAAAAAATAACATAAAAACAACAATAGTGACGTTATGATGGAACAACTAAATACAAAATTGCACAAAAAGGACAGTATAAATTTTGAATAAATCAATATATACCAGTTCTACCGATACAAATCTATTGCACAAAATGATGTATCATATAATGTATATATATATATATATATATATAATGTATTTATGTATCGCCAAGTAAGTTATGTCAGACCCATTAATCATAGAAAAGACGAGAACAAAACAGTTCATGTAAATGAGGAATAAAAACTCACAATCTGGTTAAAAAGTAACGAGGTTGTTTGGATGGATTCCATCAAAAACTCTTTGAAATGTGTGTTTGTTGCTGTTTGTATTTCAACTTGTTGTGGATTAGGATTCACTTTAAGCTGTTTTTAGTTTTAACAAGGGTGAGTTTGTTGTCGTTCAACCATTTTTCCTCTGAAAACAAACAACCGTCTTTTTGTCTCCATATTTGCAGCTGGTTTTGTTTTTTGTTTTTTTTAATTGTGAATTAGTTGAATTGCAGATTTTTCTGCAGTTGAATGATTTAAAGTCGTCCACAAGGAGGTCAAACACTCAAAATCTAAAACCACCGACAGAATTCCAGACGAGAACTAAAGTAAACTAAACCTCATGAAACTTCATGTTTCATTTTAATTTAATGTTTCATTTTAACTTCATGTTTCATTTTAATTTAATGTTTCATTTTAACTTAATGTTTCATTTTAACTTAATGTTTCATTTTAACTCAATGTTTCATTTTAACTTAATGTTTCATTAATGACGACGGCAGAACGTCTAATGAACTGATCAATTTCGCTGGGACTCACAAAGATGTCTTCAATCAGGTCCTCATCAAAACGCAACCTGGATCATGTGACCAGTATTCACAAATAATTTCTATTTTACTCAAATAAAATAAAACCCTCAAAACTTCTGCTTTTGGACGTCATAGAAACTTTAACTTTGTTTGTAAAACGCTTAAAAATACAACGACAGATAAACCAAAGTACATAAACTTACTCAACCAATTCAAATTTTTGTTTCTTATTCAGCGTTTTTTCTTCACAAACATAAAATATAAAAAGTTTAAACACAAAGACTGTTACTAATGATGAGATTTAGGTTGATTTGAGTGAAAGTGTGTTTATTACGTCAGCAGAGTTCAGGGGAGAGAAAGAGTCTTGACGTCTTGTTGAAAGCTGCAGTTTGAATTAAAACCTCACTTGTTGTGATGATTTCACTTTGATCACATCGATATTCGATCAGAACGAAGACGAGCGACGTCAAACATCAACGCTCAGCTGGTCGCCGTGGTCGTTTGGATTTCTGGATTCACTTGATTCAACCTGATGAGAAATAAACGACGAATCATTTCACTTGGATTCCATTTTAAAATCAAGATAGCTGTGTGTGTGTGTGTGTGTGTGTGTGTGTGTGTGTGTGTGTGTGTGTGTGTGTGTGTGTGTGTGTGTGTGTGTGTGTGTGTGTGTGTGTGTGTGTGTGTGTGTGTGTGTGTGTGTGTGGTGTGTGTGTGTGTGTGTGTGTGTGTGTGTGTGCGTGCGTGCGTGCGTGCGTGCGTGCGTGTAGGGGGGAGCTGAAGTTGCACTCAAATTTAATATATCTTTCAAATTGAAATATACATATATACACACACATATACACACACATATATATGTACATATATATATTTATGTGTGTGTGTGTGTGTGCGTGTGTGTGTGTGTGTGTAGGGGGGAGCTGAAGTTGCACTCAAATTTAATATATCTTTCAAATTGAAATATACATATATACACACACACATATCACACACATATATATGTACATATATATATTTATGTGTGTGTGTGTGTGTGCGTGTGTGTGTGTGTAGGGGGGAGCTGAAGTTGCACTCAAATTTAATATATCTTTCAATGAAATATACATATATACACACACATATACACACACATATATATGTACATATATATATTTATGTGTGTGTGTGTGTGTGTGTGTGCGTGTGTGTGTGTGTGTGTGGGGGGGGGCTGAAGTTGCAACTCAAATTTAATATATCTTTCAAATTGAAATATACATATATATACGTGTGTGTGTGTGTGTGTGTGTGTGTGTGTGTGTGTGTGTGTGTGTGTGTGTGTGTGTGTGTGTGTGTGTGTGTGTGTGTGTGTGTGTGTGTGTGTGTGTGTGTGTGTGTGTGTGTGTGTGTGTGTGTAGGGGGGAGCTGAAGTTGCACTCAAATTTAATATATCTTTCAAATTGAAATATACATATATATACGTGTGTGTGTGTGTGTGTGTGTGTGTGTGTGCGCGTGCGTGCGTAGCGTGTGTGTGTATAAAAAACTAACTGAAGCAGTGAAATACAAAATACATAACATTTCAATCAATATCTTTTCAAAGGACCTGAAATTATAAAATAACATTTGCAAACAAAAAGCATTACATTTTCAATATAATCCATTTTTTAAAATTCCAGTAGATTCATTTGTTTTCTCTCCTGTTAGTGAAAATCCTCGCTGAGTGTCTCTCTTCACATTTCAGCAGGTTTAGTTTTTGTTTTTTTGTTTGTTTTTTTTATAAATTCAGCGTCACACACCGGCATCGTGCTGCAAATAAAGAGCAGTTTTTCTTTCAGCGATATTTAGCGTCGTTCTTTTGTCAGTAATTCTTCTCCTCTCAGTGAAACAGCCTCCAGTCTGTGACAAAATCAACAACAAAAAATAGAATTATGGAAAATTAAACGGACTTTTCGCTGTAACTTTTGGTCACATTCACACATTTTGAAACTTTACTGGAGCGAAAACAAAAGACAACGACCAGAAAACAATAATGTGACGGCGCTGAAGCGGCAGGAACTTTTTCCTCTGCTGATGCTCAAAGAAACATTTCCAGGGTTTTTCCACAAAAAGATGATTATTAAACATTTATTCAGATATGTCAAGTTGTCTTTCTTATCATTTAAACAGGTTTGTCGTTTAAATTGTCATTTAAACAGGTTTTGGTTCCCAGTTTTCTTGGTTGTAAATAAAATAAAACAGAACAGAGAAAAAAAAGACGGAATAATTAAAAAGCCTCTGATGAAACTGTGAGAATAAACTTTTCTCCTGCTTCACACAGACGAGAGAGACGGAACCATCTGAGCAACTAATAATAACTAATTCATCAAATCACACAACAATTATCAGTTTTGTTCTCCGTGATTAGACACAATTTCCCATTAAATCATTTGTTTTACCTTCTTTCTTCTTTTTTTTTTTATTGTTTTTTTTTTTTGGTTTGTTTTTCCCTGTGATTGCCGTTAATCAGGTCGCAGCGGGAAGAAGCTCGGCTCTCCGGCTTACGTCGCCGCAAATCTGCATCCCGGAGCCGTTGATCACACTTTGTGATGAACTCGGAGAAAATCAGCGGAAATAATTCCGCTTTTTTTATTTGACATTTCACATTATTTATATTCATGAGAATCACGAGATCAAACATGTAAAAAAAAAAAAAAAAAAAAAACTTCACAAATAACGTCATATTTTCTTTCAACCCTATATATTTTTATTTTTTTTTATTTGTAATTTTTTTTAATTCTAACCCAGAGTGTCGGCGGTTCAGAGCAGGTCGGGAATAAACCTTGTGCTTTTCACCTCTTCACACAGGCGGCGCGCCAGAAGTGCTTCTTCTAGCATTAGTCTCATCAGGGGACTTTAATATGCAGCAACCCTGTAGGAGGGGAGACACACACACACACACACACACACACACACACACACACACACACACACACACACACACACACACACAGCGCCCCGTCTTGACAGCTCACTCCAATTACTGGCCCTCGCTGTCGCATGGCCTGCATCTCTGCTCAGAGCCGATCGCATGTGACCTGGTGCAGCATGCCACTGGAGGGGGGTGGTGGTGGTGGTGGTGGGGGTGGGGGGGGTAGTTAAGAGAGGGGGGGGGGGGGTAACCACGCAGGGAACCAGAGCTTCAGCAAATACTCACATTCACATGAGCTGAAGGGATGCTTTCCAGAGATTTGGGCCAATCAAAGAGCTCGGTTCCAACATAATATCCTTTAAAAAAAAAAAAAAAAAAAAAAAGCTCTTGCTCACTGTGACAAAAAGAGGACGACTGGCATCAAAGCGCCGCTGCTGGTAATGAGGCATCTTAAGACCTTTGTTTACAACTCGGTTTGGTAGAATGTGTTTTAAAATATTGATTAATTTAAGGCAACAGAATTCAGCCAGGACGGTTTTTTTTCTCTCTCTCTCTCTCTTTCACTGGAAGGCAACTATTTTCTTTCTGTTTCCGCCACTCCGAAGCGAAGTCGCGTCTCGTCCCCCGCTCGTGCGAACACGCACACTTTGAGACGTTCTGTCCATTAACACAAAAAAAAAAACCCAGATCGGTGTAAAAGACGTGAACTGTTTAAACTGGAGGGTCTGATGTTTCAGCACCGCCACGCGAATCTGCCGACTCGTGCCGAATGGAACACGTTTAAAGCGTCGCACGGCGCCTGTTGGGTTCTGGGGGGGGGCGGGGGCGGGGGGGCGCGGCCCCCGCGGACGTGATGCGAGCTTATGTTTGTCGGTGCGGCCCAGAGTGACTGCGCCGCGCCGTCGCCTGGGACCCTGACGTGTGATTTAAAAGTACAGATGAGCCCAGCGGCGCCACGCCGACACTGATACGGCGTGGCACCCACAGCACACACACACACACACACACACACACACACACACACACACAAAATAAAAAAAAATTAACAAATGGCCCACGCTTTTATTTTCACTCTGTGTACGAAACACTGCATATATTGTGTGTGAGCTTCAGGGACACAGAGAATCCGGCCTCTTTTAAAGTCTGTATCGTTCGTATTTCACAATAAAAGCCCCCCCCTTTGTCTAGTTGGTCATAAAAAAAAATTCCCTGCCATGATTCCCCCTTTTTTTCCTCAGTCTGCTTGCATTTTTTTCTTTTTTTCTTTTCTTACAAAGCACACAGACGGCTGAAAAGGACCCAAAACATAAAGTACCGTGACCGTTCCCCAAGTCATTTTTTTTTTTTTTTTTTTCCCAAAGTTTTATCAAAAGAACACAACACTCCGAACAGATTTTTTAGCACCAGCGAAAGCTGTGACTCGTCCTTCCTACAAGTATCCGTTTAGCACTACTGGCTAAAAAAGACGCTGGCGGACACGGTAGAGTGTGTGTGTGTGTGTGTGTGTGTGTGTTTTTTTTTGTGAATGCATTATACAACAAATGTTCAAATCTGCAGCATGTGGCCGTCACGTGGAAGCGGGGAAGGAACGATCTTGGCTGCGAAAAATTCCGCACCAAAAAAAAAAAAAAAGTCTGTCACCTCGCAGGTTGTAAAACGGGCTATCGGCCGGCTCGCACGTCGCACAAAAGCGGCATTATCCGCCGAGAAGGTGAGTCTCCCGCTTGACAGACAGTGTTCGAGCCCCCCCCCCCCCCCCCCCCCCCCCCCTCCCCCCTCCAGCCGTCTGACCGGAGTGGGCCGGCTTTTTTTTTTCCTTCCCGACGAGGCCCGTCCAAATCGCTCCTCGCCACATATTATAGCCGGAGAACAATCTCTCCTCTGTCTGATCCGCCTTGGCGCCGCTCCACGCCGGCCCTCCCACGGTTGGTCCCCCCCCCCCTTCCGCTCCCCCCCCCCCCCCCCCTCTCGCTCTCTCCTATGATTATTTTATCATCTTAAATTCTTTATGCCGCATCGCCGTGGCAGCGGCCCCGCTAGAACAGAGCGGCGCGTTGGCCATACAGTACATTCACACTACAGTTATTTGGACGGCGCTCCGGTGTGGCTCTGTCCCGTGTCCCTCGGTTGGATTCTGCTCGTCCATTAGTGCCATCTGTGCCTCCGTGCCGCCGTCTGTGACGGCCCCGTCCACGCCAAAACGATTGGCATTTCTCTGGAACAACCAGAGGGACGGTGCCCAGAGCTTTTAGCTGCCAATGATGTGCACTTACAAAGACGGAGAGGCGAAGGGGGAGGGCGAAGGGAGGGTGGTGGGGGGGGAAGGCGAGCAGGAGGCCTTGCAAACAGCTGCACCGTGCAACGATGCAGCTGCAGGGGGCGCCGCGGAGTCCTGCAGCCCGGACGCGCCGCGGAGTCCTGGAGCTCAACCTCCCCGGGAACTTCCTCAGTTCCACCGGTGACTTCTGCAAGCAGCTGACGGTAACACGGGACAAGTACTGCGACGCTTTAAGCCTTGGACGGCGTTCGCCGGGGCGGCCAAGGGTTTCCCATCGGGACCTGAACCTCTGCTGTGAAGAGGACGCCGGACGCCAGTTAACCAGGGGGAACCGGTTAGTCCGAAACACCGGCGGTATCGGCGGCTCTGACCCCCGACCCTCCCGAATCCTCTGGTCGCACACCAGACGTACGTCTCTCTCTCTCCGTTTGCGAACGTTCCGGTCGTGATCTGGTTTTTTAAAAATGGCGGCCGAACGAGCCGGCGTAACGCCGTCCCAGTCGCCTCGGGTCGTAGTTCGTCTGTTCAGGTTCTGAAAGCGACCGTTTGGACGTCCAGAGCCGGGAGTTTATTCACCGATGGTTTCTGAAAAGTTTGTTCTCGAAGGTTCCATGGCCTGCCGGGGCCACGTTCTAGATCCCTGGCTCTAGAGCCGTAGGTTCCAGATCTGTGGCTCCAGATCTGTGACTCCTCTAGATCCCTGGCTCTAGAGCTGTGGCTCTAGATCCGTGGTTCCAGATCTGTGGCTCCAGATCTGTGGCTTCAGATCTGTGACTCCAGATCCGTGGCTCTAGATCCGTGGCTCTACATCTGTGGCTCTAGATCTGTGGCTCCAGATCTGTGGCTCTAGATCTGTGGCTCTAGATCTGCGGCTCCAGATCTGTGGCTCTAGATCTGTGGCTCTAGATCTGCGGCTCCAGATCTGTGGCTCTAGATCTGTGGCTCTAGATCTGTGGCTCCAGATCTGTGGCTCCAGATCTGTTGCTCCAGATCCGTGGCTCCAGATCTGTGGCTCTAGATCCATAGATATGTGGCTCTAGATCTGTGGCCATGGTTCCTGATCAGGAGACGCTCGGCATTCGATCGGCAGAAGCTCTTCATGAAGTCATTGGGAGGAGCTTCAGTGTTTCCAACGTACTTTCCTCGTGTGTCTCTACCTTTAATGGAAGGGGAGGAAGACGGCGGTGAGGTCGTGTGCCGCGTTCCCGCCGTCTCCATGCCGATCCGGCGAACTCCAGCGTAGATCGAAGGAGAAGCTGTGTTTCCTCTCGTGTTCGTCGCCGCGCAACCAGTGGAAAAGCCCAAGTTGTCAGCGAGCTTCACGGATTTGGCCGAATCTCAGGTGGCTCCGATTTCCCAGCAGGCCAGATGGTGTGTGTGTGTGTGTGTGTGTGTGTGTGTGTGTGTGTGTGTGTGTGTGTGTGTGTGTGTGTGTGTGTGTGTGTGTGTGTGTGTGTGTGTGTGTGTGTGTGTGTGTGTGTGTGTGTGTGTGTGTGTGTGTGTGTGTGTGTGTGCGACTGACTTTTAATCAGTTCAATCTGTGACGTACAACTCGCGGATCTTACGGAACAAAATGGCGTCATGTTCTTGGACAGGCTCCTCCCGGCCACCGGGGCCGAAGCGTCTCGGTGCGCAAACTCTTGTGTGATCGTCCAGATTCGTCTTGTTCACTTCTGCATTCCGCCACAAGTCGACGCCCGTAGCGTAGCATGTAGCACGTAGCATAGTTCAGAGCTCCTTGATGCCCCTGAACGCATCGCTCGGGGGCCGTCGGCTCCTGCAGTTAAAAACTTGCAGTCAAAACCGTGAGAAATTAGCTATGCAGTTGAAAAGTTAATGCGCCGCGTCATAGACGTGTGCCTGTCGTGAGGGGGCGTGGCCTTCCATGAGGGGGCGTGGCCTGCGACTTTGACAGCTTCTTCTTGGAGCAGGAACTCTCTTGTTCAACAACAATGTTTTTCGCCATTCGTAGTAATATAATAAGCACATATTGTGGAAAAGGATGATGTCGTGGCTCCACCTCTCCTCTGTTAGACATGTTCTCTATTTTTGGTGTATTTCTGTGTTTCTGTTACCTCACCTGTTCTCTCACCTGTTACCTCACCTGTTCTCTCACCTGTTCTCTCACCTGTTACCTCACCTGTTCTCTCACCTGTTACCTCACCTGTTCTCTCACCTGTTCTCTCACCTGTTCTCTCACCTGTTCTCTCACCTGTTACCTCCCCTGTTCTCTCACCTGTTCTCTCACCTGTTACCTCCCCTGTTCTCTCACCTGTTACCTCACCTGTTCTCTCACCTATTCTCTCACCTGTTACCTCCCCTGTTCTCTCACCTGTTCTCTCACCTGTTACCTCCCCTGTTCTCTCACCTGTTACCTCACCTGTTCTCTCACCTGTTCTCTCACCTGTTACCTCCCCTGTTCTCTCACCTGTTACCTCACCTGTTCTCTCACCTATTCTCTCACCTGTTACCTCCCCTGTTCTCTCACCTGTTCTCTCACCTGTTACCTCCCCTGTTCTCTCACCTGTTACCTCCCCTGTTCTCTCACCTGTTCTCTCACCTGTTACCTCCCCTGTTCTCTCACCTGTTACCTCACCTGTTCTCTCACCTATTCTCTCACCTGTTACCTCCCCTGTTCTCTCACCTGTTCTCTCACCTGTTACCTCCCCTGTTCTCTCACCTGTTACCTCACCTGTTCTCTCACCTATTCTCTCACCTGTTACCTCCCCTGTTCTCTCACCTGTTCTTTCATCTGTTCCCTCACCTATTCTCTCACCTGTTACCTCCCCTGTTCTCTCACCTGTTCTCTCACCTGTTCTCTCACTTGTTCTCTCATCTGTTACCTCACCTGTTACCTCCCCTGTTCTCTCACCTGTTCCCTCACCTGTTCTCTCACCTGTTCTCTCACCTGTTCTCTCACCTGCTACCTCACCTGTTCTCTCACTTGTTCTCTCTTCTGTTACCTCACCTGTTACCTCACCTGTTACCTCCCCTGTTCTCTCACCTGTTCCCTCACCTGTTCTCTCACCTGTTCTCTCACCTGTTACCTCACCTGTTCTCTCACTTGTTCTCTCATCTGTTACCTCACCTGTTACCTCCCCTGTTCTCTCACCTGTTACCTCCCCTGTTCTCTCACCTGTTCTCTCACCTGTTCTCTCACCTGTTACCTCACCTGTTACCTCTCTCACATGCTCTTTCAGCTGCACATAATTAAACAATAATTTAATAGATTAAGAGAATTGCGCTCTGGATATACTTATTTGTCAAGCAACATGGAAGACTGAGAATCAGCACTTCCTTTTATGCCAACTGTTAATGGCAGAGGCTTTTATTTTGACGCATCCAAACAGGAACACAGTGGCAGGAGGAGATTAAACACAATACACTTTTCACTCACGCTGCAGCATTATACAGTGGAACCTCTGACGAGCGGATAAATCCCTGTGCACAGACACGTATTTAACTGTTAGCGCACCTCAATGAGCGGCCGACTTGCCTTGGGTACATTTAAATTTACTTTCACTTCACTTTTTAGACTGTTTTTGCTTTAACTTGAGGAAAGTTTTATCAAAGTTATTGTACTTTTACTTGAGAATATCTTAGTACTCCTTCCACTTCTGGTAATCAGTAGTCGGCCGTGAATACTTATTAAATATTCCAAATAGTCTGTCATGGCTTCTCCCCCCGGCTGCTCTGCTTCCAGACCTGTAGCTTCATATCAAAGCTTTTAGCCAATCACATTTCAGCCGTCACCTGTTGCCGGGTAAAGAAATCTGCCCGAGGCCTTCACGTTCAATTCTGCAGGCGTCTGCAGTGCAAAATGAGCGTCGATCACGACTGTCACTTCAACCAATCAGAGGCTGACTTGGAGGTTTTACTCTGCGTCGGTACGGAGCTGCACGAGCAAAAATATAGTCGTGTTGATTTAACAGCGGTTTTGTCGACCGACGGCGGCTGAAGGAGAAGAGAAAGAGTTTTTGGATGCAGATTTATTGTCAAAACCATTTTCTAACACGGACTTTTCCAAGACGTCATTGAACGCACCGCATGCAAGTTGCTTGAGCTCCAGCGACCTCCACGGCGGGATCCTGGAATATATTATTACCAGACACAGACCGGATTGCAAAACCATGAGAAGCTGACGTTTGTCCTCCTCCTCGGCCCCCAGAAGGTTCTCGATGAGCAGCTGCTTTTTCATGCAGCTTCTTTTTTTTTTTCCATCAGTTAGGGTATTTATTCTGGCAACACGAGTATCTCTCTGTGATGCAACAGCTCGTTGTACTGCATTTCTTCACAATAACATGTTTTTTTATAGCCTTTTAAAAAGGACGTTCTTGAGGGGTGGGGTGATTCAGATCAAACACTCCTGAAGGCCGAGGTCTGAAATGTCGCTGCTGCCAACGTGGAGCGTTTCACTGAAGATCGGTCACGTTTAGCCACGGGTGGAACTCACAACATTCACACGTCGGCTGATCCGGAGGCAGCAGCTTCCAGGAAAGCTCGTTTCTTAGGCCGCATCCACACGACGAGAAAAACTCTTCACTCTCCTCCTCCAACCTTCTCCAAAAAAAACCTCCGTCCACACGTCTCTATGAACACGAGGCTTCAGGGCATGCAGTACACATGCCAGGCCTTTAGGGGCGCTGTGACTCACCAAAAATACCGATTTTATCAGTAGATTCCTGCTCATAAACCTCTAAATAATTCTAGTTCTATAGGTCTATGGCCCTGCTCGTCCTGCTGCTAGCGTCATGTAGCTTTATGTAGCTCAACATTAGCTTGTAGTCCCTGATTGTGGTTATTTGATGACATCACGGATCGCGGTGTAGGGAGGGAGTTGGGGGGGGGGGGGGGGGGGGGGGGATTACGTCATCTTTTTTCTACAGATGATCCTTTTTGCAGACTTTGGTGTGGACGGCAGGAGCCGGGGTTTTACAATTTCCCCACTCTGGGACCCGTTTTGAAAGAAAACCTGTTTTCGCGCTTCTAAAACCGCCTCGTGTGGACGACAGGCCAGAAACATCTGGTTTAGGTGAACCAGATGTTTCCTGGTGTGGACAGACCCTTAATTTCTTCTCGTTTCTTTGATGATTCCATCGTTGGACGTCGCCCTGACGACACCAGACGACCTGCCCTTCTTCTTCTACTCCTTCTCCTTCTTCTCCTTCTCCTTCTCCTTCTCCTTCTTCTCCTCCTCCTCCTCTCCTGGATTCCGAGCTGCCGAGTTAATCGTTGAAACGAGTGTCGACGTGGATTAAGTAAACCCTGGATTAGCTGGGATACTGTATAGGCGTCGGAGCTGGAGTGCGAGAACGTCTCTGTTCTGGTAATAAAATCTTTCAAAGCCTCGAGATTATCACTGCAAAAATAAGCATCTTGCAACTGGATTACAACTCTGATGCTTGCAAGTGTTTTGGCGCTGCAGTCCAGATGGGAGCTTCTGTCTGGAACCTAGAAGGATTCTTCCCTCGCACAACTTTTGTTAATGTGACAAACTGTACACGCTAATAATCGGGAGGCGAGCTCGTCTGCTGCTCCGCTCACGTTTTCTTCCAAATATACGTTTTTTTTTATATCAGAACGACGACGCGAAGCCGAAGTGTCACACGAGACGACGTGCTCTGTCTTCTGATGAGTTTAGTTTTTTTTTTTCATTTTAAGGTTTATTTAGTTATTTATTTATTATTATTATCCACTGTTTGGCCTCAACACACTATTTGTGCCATTGAAGCTTTACAGTGCTGTCAAACAGAAAGCCTGCGATCCAAACACACCAGAGTCACAACGACAAAGATAAACTAGACTTATTGAAGAGTTAATCCGACGTTGGTGGTTTATTGTTATTGTTATTATTATTATTATTATTGTTATTATTATTATTAGTCAGTGGCGACGGCTGTTTTAGTGAGAGCAGGAATATTAACGTCAGTAACCTGGAGGGGAACAGAGGATTTCACTCCTTCAAGTGTGTGTGTGTGTGTGTGTGTGTGTGTGTGTGTGTGTGTGTGTGTGTGTGTGTGTGTGTGTGTGTGTGTGTGTGTGTGTGTGTGTGTGTGTGTGTGCGTGCGTGCGTGCGTGCGTGCGTGCGTGCGTGCGTGCGTGCGTGCGTGCGTGCGTGCGTGCGTGCGTGCGTGCGTGCGTGCGTGCGTGCGTGCGTGTGTGTGTGTAAAACTGTTCTGGATGCGGCCTCTGAAATAGTTTGTTTGACATTCCTGTGGTCGATTGTTACACACACACACACACACACACACACACACACACACACACACACACACACACACACACACACACACACACTGTCCCACATTCACACACAATGGAGGCGCCTAATCCATCCACCGGTAGCCTTTTGGGGTTCAGTGTCTTGCTCAAGGACACTTGGACATGTGGAGACGGGAATCCTTCAGTCGTCCGTCTCTTAGGGATCCGTCCTGTGGTCGTCCGTCCCTCAATGGTTCGTCCTTGGGTTGTCCGTTCCTTGGTAATCCATCGCTCTGGGAGTTGTCCCTTGTTGGTCCGTAACTCTGGGATCTGTCCCTCTGGGATCTGTCCCTCTGGGATCCGTCGCTCTGGGATTTGTCCCTTGTTGGTCCGTAACTCTGGGATCCGTCCCTCTGGGATCCGTCCCTCTGGGATTTGTCCCTTGGTGGTCCGTCCCTCTGGGATTCGTCGCTCTGGGATCAGTCCCTCTGGGATCTGTCCCTCTAGGATCCGTCCCTCTGGGATCCGTCCCTCTGGGATTTGTCCCTGGTGGTCCGTCCCTCTGGGATCTGTCCCTCTGGGATCCGTCCCTCTGGGATCTGTCCCTCTAGGATCCGTCCCCCTGGGATTTGTCCCTTGGTGATCCGTCGCTCTGGGATCCGTGTCAAACGCTCGCACTCCACATTCAGAGTACGGCTGGTCCTGTGGTGGAAGGAGGGAGGGGGGAGGTAGGGTGGAGGGGGGGGGGGCCCAGGTGGCCTCCACCCCCTCCAACATGGCGCCGTCACAAGGCGCCGCCTTGTGCCAAGCCAGGCCCCGTTCATCCGGGAACAGGGGAGCTGGAATGGGTCTGACCGTATTGCGCCGCACCTGCTTCGCCCCTCGCAACCAGATCCCCCTGCTTTGCCCGCCATCCTGCCACTGCAGCGCGCCGCGCCTCCCCCCGCGGAGCCCCCGCCGCGCTAAAACCCCCCGAAATCCACTGAACTTAGCCACTCTGATGGCCGCGGCCAAAACAGCATCTGATGTGCCTTATTTGTTGACTGTGCGAGATTAGTTGCAGAGGGTACACTTCGAGGGGCTTACCATGCAGAGATGGAGCAAAGCCCCCACCCTACCCACACCCCACCCCCCCCCCCCCCCCCCCACCCCCCTTCCTCCTCCTCCAAGCACCAGCAGCCCTGCCAAATAATGAGAAATGGAAGATTCTCCCAGCTTGTCTAAAGCCTTTGTCACAGTCAGTCCGCGCACACTTCTGCTGCCGAGCCAGACTGTAGAGCAGATACTGTACGAGTCCTGTACAGGACACACACACACACACACACACACACACACACACACACACACACACACACACACACACACACACACACACACACACACACACACTGGCCATGCCCTGTGCAGGAACGTTTCCCTCAGAGGAGGCAGATGTGCAGCTCAGACAGTTTTTTGCATCGGTGCTGATTCAGTTTATCTCTTTAAAAAAAGAAAAAAAGAAAGAAAACTCAAACGCCGCACCACTTCCAACTTCTCCGTCTCAAAACTCAAAAAAAAAAAAATACCCCGAGTCCCTCAGAAGTTTGTTTTCCTTCCCGGTGCTCTCGGATCCAGAACGGTTCACAGTCTCCGGGAGCTCATGGGATCGATTTAGAAGAATCGACAGAGTCACCTCGAAACATGAAGAAAAATTAAATAAAATAAAAAAAATACTGCTGGATGTTTGAAGGTGAGAAGGAGGTCAAAAGAGGTCAGAGGTCAAAGGTCAGCAACTCTCACAACTAAATTAAACCAAAAAAAAATCTGTTTTAATTTTCCCAAGACAGAAATGCAGCTTCGAAAACAGTGTTTGAGCTTTAAATTTGGATGTGGAGCTTTAATATATATATATATATATATATATATATATATCTAACATTTATCAGTTGAAGTGAAAGAAGATGAGCGTGTTAAACTATTAAACTCTTCTTTCTTTTCCTCCCCCTCGTTTCCTTTTGACAAATGTTCTCCGTAATTAAAAGTAGCCGATAAAAAGCAGGTTGAGGGCAGGTCCTCAGTCTGAGGTCACACACACACACACACACACACACACACACACACACACACACACACACACACACACACACACACACACACACACACACACACACACACCGTGTGCAGCGCAGCCTGTAGTGTGTGGGCAGTGTGGCGCCGTTGAAGCATTTCGTTCTGCAGGAATTGAAAAGAAAGAAAAGGAGGAAAGAAAGAAAGAAAAGGAAAAGAAAGAAAAGGAGGAAAGAAAAGAAAGAAAAGGAAAAGGTCCTGAGGTCTCTGCAGGAATCAAACCGGCGGCGTCGCCGCTCGCAGCCTGAGAAGTAGCATTACGTACCTTTGTGATGTTGGCATCAGCTCACAGGGGAAAACAGATGGAAACACACGCACGCACGCGCACACGCACACACACACACACACACACACACACACACACAGAGTGACGGAGGCGAGGCGCCGGTTCAGGCGGGCGGAGCCGCCGAGTGTGACGGAGGAGAGGCTGCAGGCCGGACGGCGGCTCGCCATTCGCTGTGCGAGAGCTCCCTCTTGGTGCCAGTCCACTGCTGTCACCACACACACACACACACACACACACACACACACACACACACACACACACACACACACACACACACACACACACACACACACACACACACGGATGCTTAATGAAATAATCCAGTCTTTTTTTTTTAATGTATTTGTATTTTGTCTGTTTAATGTGTGCGAAGCTGTTGCTTCTATTTAAATGTTTCGTGTGTGTGTGTGTGTGTGTGCGTGTGCGTGTGCGCGTGTGTGTTTTGTGTGTTTTCCAGGGCCGCTGTATGAACTTCAGCCGTGTGCAGCATCAGTAAGACGAGACCAAAACACGTCATCGAGCACAAGACCAAAAAAAAAAAAAAAAAAAGATCATTTTGTCCATTTCCTCTCTGTCGTGCTTCACTTTGCACAAACGTCTCACTCGTCCCCCTTCTCTTTTTTTTTTTTTGTTTAAATACTTTTTGATGCTTTAAATTATTATTATTAATTTTTGTTTTTTGTTTTTTTTGGGAGCGTTTCCTTTGACAAAACGTGTTTCATCGAGGCGTCGGTTGGAAAAATGCAGATTTGATGGCGGCAGACAGAAGCTCTTCAGAAACATGGAGGACGGGTGGCGGCGGGGGGGAATCAGGGGGGGGGGGGGGGTTGAGGGTTCTGCCTCGCCTTCGGCCTGGAAGTGGGAATGTTTCCCCCGTCGGGCCTTTTGGGAAAGTGGCCGAAGTCCTCGTCCCCCCCCCTCCTCCGTCCCCCCCCTCCGTCCCCCCCCCTGTCCCCCCCCGTCCAGCTCTGCAGCCGCCCCGGCGGCGCCTCCGCCTGGCTCATCCTGTCATTTCAGCGCTGAGCGGTGCACACGCATGATGGAGCGTGGACAGGACGCCCCCAGGTGTCCCCGCCCCCACCCTCACCAAGACTTTTTTTTTTTGCCCCGTGGACCTTCTTCTTCTTCTTCTTCTTCTTCTTCTTTTTTTTGAATTTCCCATGAAGACACCTTCCTTCCCTCCACGACGCCGGCGGGAGGACGAGGTTTAATAGAGCGTTACTGGACCGCGGGACAGACGTCCTCACCGTTTGAGGGACGGATGCCTTGAAGACCTTGACATGGCGCTTGGTGTTTTTTGCCCTGGTTTTTTTTTTTTTTTTTTTTTTTTGGGTGACAGTCCCGTCTCATAAACAATCCCATCACTTACAACACACACACACATGAACACACACACACACGAACAGCACCAGAATATCCCAAGTTCAATTAAAATAATTAAAGGCAACAGCAAGCAGCAGCCTGTGAAGACCTGGCTGTC